>NC_069499.1:1035430430-1035665430 GCF_027579735.1 Bombina bombina
TTTCATCTACGTAACTGCAAAGGGTGCCAATGCACTTATATTTATATATATATATATATATATACTGTATATGTCTATATTTGTATACACATGTATTTATGTGTTTATATGTGTATATATGTGTATATATGTTATATAAATATTTTTGGAATAATTTTTAATAGATGGTGTTATTATGAGTGTAACTGTACTTTGTAATGTATTTTTGATGTGTTTTGTGACACTTTTTTTATTTTGGAAAACAGTTAACCAGAGCTCTGAAGTCATAGTAAGGATTCTAGTGTAAATCGCGATGGTGCTCACGCAATCACGTTTACTTTCAACTAGAAATAAGAGCGGTAAGGACGATAAGCGCAAACCCTCGCAATATACCCCTTATAGCTCGGGTGCAAATGTTTGTGCTCCACTTGTAATCTATCCCTTAGTGGGGTAAGCAAGTTCTATCCCACTATGTAATAACAGTAACGTTCCACTTCTCCACTGATTTAACACTCATGGGCATTATGCATATCAATCATTCATGCTACACTCCATAGTGAAAAAGGTCTTACAAGGCTCCAAGGAATCGTCCGATCATATTGTCAGCTTATTATAACCATCTGTGGTCTGACTGTGTAGCCGTTTTATAATCTTTATTTGTTTTACTGTTGGGAAATAAAGTTTCATATGTTTTAAGTGAAACCAGTGCTCCTCAAAGTTTTCCTTTTTTCCACTATATGAGACTATCTGGTTTGAGCTATCACACAGACTCTCACTGTCCATTTAAGGGTAATACATGTGAGTAAGACTGACTCAAGTGAGTCAGTAATTCTGTGTAATTTGGTTTAATTGTTCTATTAAAATACTACACCGAATAGAGGTACTTTTATGTGTCTGGTGCTTTTCCGTTACAAAAATCTTTTTTTCTATATCCTAATTACTGCTGGTGGGTGGGATGTTCTGAAAATGAGCAGCTGGATTTATTATGGGAATTAAAACTGAGAGTAACTCTTTCAAGATTAATGTGAGTGATAAAAGAATTTTTGAACGACCATCTCAATTTCTCTCACATTATTTTTTAGATGGTCAAAGATACTTGATGGGGAGTTTGGTCTGTTTTTAAGTCTTAATGTTATTAGAGTTATGAATAATATTTTATAGGGCTGGAAAAATATTTTACATTTTATTCTTTCTTCATCAATATGTGTGTGTTTATAATAAATTGCATTTTTTTAAAATCAAGTGCATGCTAGTAATATGATGTGTTTTCATTTTAAATATTATTTGTATGCATCATGGTACTGTAAATTTTATATATATATATATATATATATATATATATATATATATATACACCCACATACACATATATACTATACTATGTGACTTTGACAAGAGCCAAATATGGATGGCTAGACTACTAGGTCAAAGCATCTCCAAATCGGCAAGTGTTGCATGGAAGAACAACTGGTGAACCGCCGTCAGGGTCATGGACTAGCCCGTCTGGTCCTAACACACAGAAGAGCTACTGTAACTGAAATTGCTGAAAAAAATTATGCTGACTATGATAGAAAGTTTGTCAGAACACACAGTGAATCGCAGTTTGCTGTGCTAGGGGCTGCCTAGCCTCAGAGTGCCCATGATGACCCCTGTCCACTGCCGAAAGTGCCTTTAATGGGGACATGAGCGTCAGAACTGGACCATGGAGCAATGGAAGAAGGTTGCCTTGTCTGTGAGTGCTAATGAGCACCCATGGCTTTGAGTTTTGTAGGGTCATATGATGTGTCCCCAGTCTGGTTTGAGAGGTCAGTCCATTTGCATGTTTTGTATGTGTCTAGGGTAATTACAAAGGTCCTGTGTCACCCATGTTTGTATCTCAGTGTGTTTGGTTGAAGGCAAGCTGTCAGGGTTTTTCCCTGTTTTGTTTGCCATGTGCTGCTGGCAGCCATTTTACTCACCACTCTTCCTGACTATGGTGCATTGTGGGGGATGCTGCTCATTTCCTGCACTTCCTTTTATGGCCAGACTGGTGTGCATCATCCGTGTGAGACAGGATGCAGTCTCAGAATTGTGATGTCATCACTTATTATTTAAAGTGCCTCTGTTCTGGCTTGTTCCTGACTCTGCTGTTTTCCTTGTAACTGATTCCGGCTCATCTGACTATTCGCTTTGGCTCCTGACTCGGCTCGTCTGACTACCAGCTCTGGTTTTGATTCCTGAATTGTTATTTGACTTGTGGACTTTTTATTATTTTTTTGCTATTAATAAAGGTGTTATTATTTTTGCACTTCTCGTATCAGTTTGATTCCTGGCACCCTGACATTATGCAAAAGTCATAAATCCTGATGGTGCTAATAATCCACCTTTACCTGCCATAATTTCCAGGATGGATGTACAGGATTACCGCTTGGATCAATTTGCACTAGCCCTGCAAACCCTGCTGACTCACACTGCACATTTGGACCAAAGTGTCCCGCAAGTTATGGCTGCTCCTGTTTCCGCTGCTGCACCTATGCCTACCAGGAGCATGTCCGGTTCTGCACCTCTACCTCAGCGATATGGAGACGATCCTATTCAGTGCAGAGGGTTTTTGAACCAGGTGGGCATTTACTTTGAGATGTTACCTCAGGCGTTTCCCTCTGACAAAGCTAAGGTGGGATTTCTCATCTTGTTACTCTCTGACACAGCTCTTGCCTGGGCTAATCCCTTGTGGGAGACAAATAAACCTGTAATTTCAAATTACCCTGAATTTGTGGCCTCCTTTAAAAGGGTATTTGATGTTCTGTCTCGCTCCTCCTCTGCTGCTAAATGACTCATGTCCATTCAGCAAGGTACAAGATCTGTTGCTCAGTATGCTATTGAGTTCCGTATGCTGACCGCAGAGGTAGGTTGGAACAATGAAGCCCTTGTTGCTGCCTTCTTTCATGGGCTCTCTGATGTGATTAAAGATGAAGTTGCTGCCAGAGATTTACCAGAGGATATTGAGGCATTGGTGTCTTTTTTATCCTAATTGACATCAGACTCAGAGAGAGGCCCTCTTTCAAGGAGCGCTTGCGGAAGCCTCCTGTTCCGTTGTCTCTTATGTGTTCGTTCCCACCCATGCCTACCTTTCCCCCTATGCCTCCTGGTCTTGAATCACCAGGTACTGCTGAGCCGATGCAGTTGGGATTCACGCCTCTCTCCGCGGTGGAGAGGGCCTTTAGGAGGAGGGAGGGGCTCTGCCTCTATTGTGGGTTACAGGGCCACCTTTTGAAGTCTTGTCCTACACGGCCGGGAAACGCTCACACCTAAGGTCCTGTCGGGGGAAGACCTTGGGTGGTTTATCCTCGTCCCCGAAAACCGCTTAAGGAGAAATCTTTGGTCACGGTTGTCCTTTCCTGGGTGGACTCCTCCATAGTCACTTAGGCTCTTGTTGACTCCGGTGCTGCGGGCTATTTCATTGACAGTTCTTTTGTATCAAAGCACTCCATTCCTGTTTTGCCTCGGTCTGTTCCGCTTGCTATTGAGGCCATTGATGGCAGACCCCTTCAGCCCGCACTCGTTACTCACGAAACTGCTCCGTTGTTCATGGCTGTTGGGGATCTCCATTTTGAAACCCTCCAGTTCCAGGTGATAAACTCTCCGCATGTTCCGGTTGTTCTGGGTTATCCCTTGCTCCAAAAGCACAATCCCAGTCTCGACTGGCACAGGTCCAAATTTTTGTCGTGGTCCCTGCAATGTATTTCCACTTGTCTTCGGAAACCAGTTAAAGTCTTGTGCACTTCTTCGGTATCTCAATTGCCAGAGGAGTACCGAGAGTTCCTAGACATTTTTGACAAGGTGCATGCCAGTACGTTGCCTCCTCACCGGTCTTACGATTGTGCCATAGACCTGCAACCCAGAGCCATTCCTCCTCGGGCAGGGTGTACCCTCTGTCTGTTGCAGAGAATTGTGCTATGGAGGAGTATGTTTCCGATGCTCTGTCACGGGGGATCATCCGCAAATCCTGCTCTCCTGCAGGGGCTGGCTTCTTCTTTATGAATAAAAAGGGTGGCGAGTTAAGACCATGCATCGATTATAGGGGTCTTAATCATCTTACCATTAAGAATGCTTACCCTATTCCGCTCATTACGGAACTTTTTGACCGGCTCAAGGGAGCTATGGTCTTGTTAGGATTAAGGAGGGTCACGAATGGAAAACAGCATTTAACACCAGGAGCGGACATTATGAGTATCTTGTAATGCCCTTTGGCCTATGTAATGCTTCTGCTGTTTTTCAGGAATTTATTAATGATGTCCTACGAGATATGTTGCAACAGTGTGTTGTGGTGTACTTAGACGACATTCTCATACACTCACCCACACCTGAGGCTCATTGTTCTGATGTTACACAGGTTTTTCAGAAACTATGTGAGAACGGCCTATTTTGTAAACTTGAGAAATGTGAGTTCCATCAGACTCAAGTAACCTTCCTAGGTTATGTTATCTCAATTGCAGGGTTCTCCATGGATCCTGACAAGTTATCTGCAGTTCTGCAGTGGTCACGCCCAGTTGGTCTTCGGTCTATTCAACGTTTTTTGGGGCTCGCCAATTACTATAGAAAGTTTATTAAAAACTTTTCTTCCTTGGTCAAACCTATCACAGACATGACCCGTAAAGAGAATGATCCACTCCATTGGTCACCTACTACCATTAAGGCCTTTGATAGTCTTAAGACTGCCTTTGCTGTCGCTCCAGTTCTGACTCATCCTAACCCTGTCCTGCCTTTCGTTCTTGAGGTCGATGCGTCTGAGATTGGAGTAGGTGCCCTCTTGTCTCAACGTCCTATGCCTGACGGTTCCTTGCATCCATGTGTTTTCTTCTCTAAGAAATTGTCTCCAGCGGAGTGCAATTATGAAATTGGTGAAAGGGAATTACTGGCCATAATTTTGGCACTCAAGGAATAGAGGCATCTTCTTGAGGGTACTAGCGTGCCAGTGCTCATTCTTACTGACCACAAGAATTTAACTTATCTATCTGAAGCAAAACATTTGTCGCCCCGACAGGCCAGATGGGCCCTACTTTTGTCTCGGTTTAATTATGTGGTCTCTTACCTGCCTGGTAGTAAGAATGTTAGGGCTGATGCCCTCTCTCGACGATTTTTACCTCTGTCCAAGGAGGAGTCTGTACCTACTCCTGTTATACCTCCTGACCATATTTTGGCTACCATACATACTAATTTGACTTCTCCCTTGGGGAAGGAGATCCTGGCTGCACAAACCAATGCACCTCCTGAGAAACCTAGTGGTAAGTGTTTTGTTCCTGAGAATCTTTGAACTAAACTTTTGCACACTTACCACTATCCTAAAGCTGCAGATCACCCAGGCAAGAACCAAATGATTTGGTCTGTCACTCGACAATTCTGGTGGCCAGGTCTTCGTTCTGATGTTGCTGCGTATGTTGCCTCCTGCTCAGTTTGTGCACAGAATTAGACTCTTCAACATCTTCCTGTGGGTCTTCTTCAACCTATTGCTAATGGTAAGCATCCTTGGACACATCTTTTCATGGACTTCATTGTCAAGCTCCCTGTTTCCAATGGCAATACTGTTATCCTTATGGTGGTTGACCGTTTTTCTAAAATGTCACATTGCATTCCCTTGATGAACCTGCCTACCGCTCAGGAGCTTGCTTAAATTTTTGCCTGGGAGGTCTTCCGTTTACATGGGTTACCCAAGGAGATAGTGTCGGACCGGGGTAGCCAGTTTGTCTTCAGATTTTGGCGTTCCTTTTGTGCTCAAATTGGGATCCAGCTTTCCTTCTCCTCTGCATATCACCCTCAATCCAAAGGGGCTGCGGAATGGTCTAATCAAGCTCTGGAACAGTTCCTCTGTTGCTATGTCTCAGATCACCACAATAATTGGTCTGAACTTTTACCTTGGGCAGAGTTTGCTCGTAATAGTGCAATTAATGCTTCCTCCAAGTTATCCCCGTTCATGGCAAATTATGGGTTTCAACCATCCTTGTTGCCCAATTCATTCATGTCTCAGGGTATTCCGGCTGTTCCATGTGGGTGCAGATTCAGGATTGCCTTCATCGTTCTATGCAGCGCCAAAAATTCCAGACTGATCGTAGGCGTCTGCCCGTGCCTTCCTAACAGGTTGGTGAGAGAGTTTGGCTGTCCTCTCGCAACTTGAACCTTCATGTACCTTCCAATAAATTGGCTCCCCGTTATGTTGGTCCTTTTCGAATACTCCGACGGGTTAATCCTGTGGCCTACACTCTTGACCTTCCTCCTCAGCAGCATTATTGACTCTCGTATGTCCAGGGCCCGTGTACAGTATTTGGTTCACTGGAGGGGCTACGGTCCGGAGGAGAATTCTTGGGTTCCCTCCTCTGATGTTCATGCTCCCGCCCTCGTCCATGCCTTCCACGCCCATCATCCGTGTGAGACAGGATGCAGTCTCAGAATTGTGATGTCATCACAACAGGGCCTCTGTTCAGTATGCTTTGCCTTTGCGTTGTCTCAGACCTGTTTGTGAGAGTTCTTGTGTATTTCTTGGCTGCCTGACGTCCTTCCTGGTTCCTGATCCCTGGCTTGTTCCTGACTCTGCTGTTTTCCTTGTTGCTGATTCCAGATCGTCTGACTATTCGCTTTGGCTCCTGACTCGGCTCGTCTGACTACCAGCTCTGGTTTTGACTCCTGGCTTGTTATTTGACTTGTGGACTTTTTATTATTTTTTTGCTATTAATAAAGGCGTGATTATTTTTGCACTTCTCGTCTCAGTCTGATTCCTGGCACTCTGACACAAGCATTGTGTGGCTTTAGGTTAGGGACCCAGAGAGGAAGAAACCTTGACATGGTCCTGGGTCTATTGTCATTTTGACACTTAGGGCTTATTTCCATTGAGCTGCAATTGGGTTTTCGCAAGGTCGCAAAATGAAAAATTACTATCGGAAAGCCATTACGCTTATTGACAGTTTCCGCTGGTGCATTTTCCATCAATACTTGCAGCTGAAAAGAAATCGCATGTTCCATGGAAAATATCAGAAGCTGAAAAACTCAAATTTACAATAAACGCGAAACAGGTAAAACACTGTCAGAAGCTGTCGATATGGTCTCAAACATTATGGCTTACTGAATTAGGTGTAAAAGGAAAGCTTATTGAGGCATAGGGGCATAGGAGCTGAATTATCAAGGGCCAAATGGCCCTGAATACCCCTGTTTCTGCACGAGCCTTTAGGTTTGCCGGAAACAGGAGTTAAGAAGCACCGCTGCTCCTTAAAGGGCCATTATACACTCATTTTTTCTTTGCATAAATGTTTTGTAGATGATCTATTTATAAAGCCCATAAAGTTTTTTTTTTTTAAAAATGTATAATTTTGCTTATTTTTAAAGAACATTGCTCTGATTTTCAGACTCCTAACCAAGCCCCAAAGTTTTATTTAAATACCGTCAGCTACCTTCTCCAGCTTGCTCCTGTTTGTGTAAAGGGTCTTTTCATATGCAAAAGAAGGGGGAGGGGGGGAGTGTCTTATTTGCCACTTGCCGTGGGCTTTCCAACTACCTTTTCAACAGAGCTAAATTGACAGCTTCTAAGTAAGTTTTTAAACCATTTCATACTGGATTTTTATATCAGTATCTGTGCATCTTATTCTTTATAGTAGTGTCTATTACATGAAGTTATATGAAAATGAGTGTATACTTTAACTCGTCCACTGCCTCTGAGGCTGTGGACATCAATCCGCCCGATTGCATACGATCAGGTTGATTGACACCCTCTGCTAGCAGCCGATTGGCCACGTATCAGCAGAGGGTGGCATTGCACAAGCAGTTCACCAGAACTGCTTGTGCAATATTAAATGCCAACAGTGTATGCTATCGGCATTAAGCGATGTCTGGCGGACAGGATACGCTACAGCAGATAATGTCCGCCAGACATTGATAAATCAGCCCCATAGTTTCTATTAAAATATTAAAGTTTACAAACAATACACTTTATAAATTTATTGTTATATGTAATATTTATTGCTGGCCCAGGTATAGGACTAGTTGGAGTTATGTTCATATTGAAATATATCAATATGTATTTACATATAAAAATATAATCAAGCACATATCTCTACAATTCCAACTAGTCTTATGCCTAGGGCAGCAATACACATTAGATATATCAATAAATATAAAAATGTAATAAAATAAAAAATTTAAAAAATCCTTACTTTTTTTTTTCATATCTTGTATCTTTTTTGTGATCTACATAACTCTTGTGTCTTTCTCCCTAGAGGCAATCACAGTTAAGGAGCACAGGCATTAAATGTAGCTTTTATGGTGTTACCATAGCAACAAACTTGTTAAGGTGCGATTTTTGGGAAATCTGACATCGGATGGAAGCGTTAACACAACGTTAACTTACAGGAAAAGACTGACTCCACTCACGGCGCAAAATATTTAAATGTAAACCTGGTACTAAAATGGAGCCACAACCTACTTTTAGCTGTTGGCAACTTCGGTAGCTTACAGCTCCATTTTTAATGACTCAATGAAATAAAGGTTTATTTTCAACACACATAGCTTCAATAACAGACCATTGTGGGAAATCATTTTTACGTTTAAGATGTCAGACTACCTTCTGCACATTCCTTCCTTGGAATTAGGTGAAAAGATATGCTGTTGATGTGACTTAAAGTGCCATAAAACAGGTGGAGATCTGTGCATATCCTTAAAGGGCTAATTAAAAATTGCTGGCAAATATTTTAAAATAATTTTAAAAAATAAGCAAAATGAATCACATAGCTAAACTGACTGGAGCAGCTAACTCCACCACTCTTATCAGTGTTTAGACACAGGCATTGTTTTTCAACTGAGTTCACAGCTTCTAGTCATGCTCCAGCAGATAATCCCTGTTCAATTTTGCATTCTACCAAAAGAACAATAAACATAGATACAGCCATAAAATGAATTGTGTGGGGGGAGATAGAGCTTTACAATTCAGAAACTAAAAAGAAAGGGTTAATGTCGAGGCACTGCAGTATAAATTTGCAGGTGAAGTAATTAAAGTGCATATTATATTATTTTGTCTCTATCCCAACTTGTTTTATGTTCCTTTAACTGTATAAGGTTCCGCATGTGGCTATTCATATCCCTTTAATACATATTATTGCAAGAAAATGTTTAGACTGTTATATTCAGCTGGAGATGTCATACCATTGCAGTCATGCAAAGAACAGAAATTGTGCAAATCAAAAAAAACAAGAATCTCTTAATGTTGAGCAATCTGTTACTGTGTTGTTTTACAACTTTAAATAAATGAGCTTTCATGAAAATTTAGAATCTGTACAATAAAACATTATATATATATATATATATATATATATATATATATATATATATATATATACATACAGGTGGCCCTCGTTTTACAACGGTTCAATTTACACCGTTTCAGAATAACAACCTTTTTTTCCAGTCATGTGACTGCTATTGAAAAGCATTGAGAAGCAGTGCATTTATTAAAATAGCCAGTAGGTGCAGCAAAGCCAAGCAAGCTGAAATTAATCAGCTTAACCAGACCTGAGCTATCGAGCAGATTTCGAAGGAACAAGATCTTCCTGTCTATAAATCAGTCCAGATTGGAATGCATAGAAAGAACTGTTTGCAGAAAAATGCAAGTGAAGTTTGTATTGTGTGATTATTTTATTAGGTTTATAATGTTGTTTAGCAAATGTTTTTGTTCATTTATCTTAGTTTAATTATATATTCTGTGTTGTGTGATTATTTTATTAGGTTTATAATGCTGTTTAGCATTTAAAGTCTTCATTTCAAAGCTTTAAAAATAATGTATTAGGTGTTACTTATGACAATTTTGAGAGGGGCCTGGAACCTATCTCCCTCACTTCCCATTGACTTACATTATAAACTTGGTTTCAATTTACAGTGGTTTCGATTTACAACCATTCCTTCTGGAACCTAACCCTGGCGTAAACTGAGGGCTACCCGTACATATATATATTTAAATATATGCGTTTTAAGATATATATCTTTTAAGCAATGATGTTCCTGGTTTATTTGTTTGTTTCACCAGTGTCATTCGGGTTTTCCATTACCAAACCTTACTATCAGTTTTCAGTTGTAAAAAAAAAAAAAAGCTGCAAGAAGCGTGGGAATATTTCACTTGAAATGTTGTGGCAAACACAAGCCTTTTAAAAAGACTGATACAATCAGTTAAACTTCTCAGAACCCAAGTCTGTTGTACAGTGAAAACATAACTTACTGTAAACCTTCTTTAATATACATTGTACTAAATATATTGACATTTTCTTGCTTGGAACTCCTCTGAACTGATTTAGAAATATAAGTGTGTGCATAAATGTACTATTTCTTTATTGTACTAGGAAGCATTGCAGATTTGGATAATGTTTAATATACATTTCTGACAAGAATTTAGTTTAGAAACCTTCTAACAAATCTAACATTAATAATGTTGCACAAAAAAGGGGTTGTTTAGAGTGGCGCTCTAGACAGAGCTAGAGGGTGTAGGTGGGCAATAATGAAATACTAAAAATAGTATATAAAAATGTTAAATTCATATGAAATATGTAAAATAACAAAAAGGTATATGACAGATAAAATAATTGTCAGAATATGCATTAGTGTGTAAAAATAATAATCTACATAAAAATGTGCTATAATTTAAAATATAATCAGTTACAATAGGTGAGTTCAAGCAGTGTTATTTACGGTATCCTCTATTTCAGTAATTTGTAACACCGTTCTATGTATAAACAGCTGACTGAAATGCAAAAGAAAACTGTTCCATATCTATTGTCATAAGCTGCTAATGCATGGGTATTAGGCTTCACACTGAAATCAGGTTAATATGAATAGATCAAATGCACTGTTGCTAATCAGCAGAATGGTAGATGGATGTGTATATTTCCTTTAGAATAGTCAGAAAGGTTTCTCTGCTGTATTTCAGTATATGTAATATTGTACTCCAAGTGTCAAGGTAGATAAAAACTGACCAGTCAGTGATCCAATGTTAATTTCAAAGTATTGCTATCCTTACCGGACCTCCGTGGTGAAGCTTGTTATAATCCCAAAATGCAGTCACACTAAGTCAGACTTGTCTGCTGTGGATCTCCTAGCTTTAAGTATTCAGCTTTTGTCCAGCATCTTCACTGACTGTGCTGCAAGGAGCTCACCTGACTAGTAGCCAATCAGAGGGTCGATGCAGGATTTGGCTCCAAATTTGAAAAGCGGGTGTGATAGTATCACTGTGTATTTTGTTATTCTCCTGAACAACAAGCCTTTCTTCTACTAGTTTCTGCAGTGTAATGCCTTTATCAAGATCTTCTTGGTAAAGGAATTACACTGCCGAAACTAGCAGAAGAAAGACTTGTTGTCGTGCTCTGGGGGTCCTGAGCGGTATTTGCTTGGGTTAAACACACAGTAGTGTAGTGTTGATCGTCTTAAAATACATGCGCTAACAAATAGAGCGTGTTATTTTTAAACTATTATGGCACTTTAAAATTAACAATTTTCTTAGCTGTAATTTTCGAATGTACAATTGTATGATACTTTTAGGAAATATTGAGCAAACTTGTTGAGCCTATGGTTTTTATCTGCCGTCAAAATCTATGTTTATAAGTTTTAGCTTCAATGTACATTTAAACATAAAAAAAAAAAATTACATATAAAAGTATAAAGTTAAAGGGGTGGAGCCTGGCCGTGCGGGTGAATGGCCGCTAATATGTGAAGCTCCAAGCTAATACTTTACTCTACTGGCTATACATAGAAGTTAGAGAAATAAACAGCCTGACCGTTAACAGGATTGGATGTGGGAAAGTCCCCAGCACGCAACAGTGACAATTTGTCAAACCGGGATGCCCTAAAGAAGAAACGTGTGTCGCAATCCTTCTAAGAAGGTTGACTGGGCCGGAACGAAAATCAGGAGGGAACAAACATTATGCTCTAGCGACATCACCAATTGCAATTAACATCGCACATTTAATATCAGGGGCTCTATCTAACTGCTATGGGATCGAAATAAAGGTTTTTTCAAAAAGCAAAAAAAAAAACCAGTGCACTGATCCACCATAACTAACGGTTGCTGGACCTACAATTTTCTGGTAAACTCCTAACCAGTTGTGCTTATATTGAGGCACGAGCAAAAGGGATCAATTAACACTCCAGGGACATTTTAAATATATCTTGCCCCACTACATGTCATTTTGTAGCTCTACCTAAAGGCAGATTATGGCATCTAAAGCTAAAGCTGATAGAACAGCAAAGAACCAGGGTGGCTTGTCAGCATCAGTCAGTAACTTTTTTCAAGGATCCACTAGCAGCTCCCCTAATAGTCATAAGGATAACAAATCCTCCTCTCAAGGTCTATCTGTTCCAGGAAGTGTGCCATTGAATACATCAAATATCACAATAGATTATGCTTTACAGTTAAAGGCAGATATAGCCAATCTCCTCACTAAGGCAGATTTTGATAGCCTCAAAAATCTCATTACCACAGATCTAGCAAATATGAAGAAAGATATCAACGAGATAGGGCAGAGGATTGAGTATGTGGAGGAATCTCAGGATACATTAATAATCTATTTGATACTATCACCACAAGCTCAAATGTACAGCATACTCAGATAGAAGCCCTTCAAGACAAAATTGAAGACTTAGACAACAATAATTTAAGGGTCAGAGGTGTACCAGAAGTTGTTTCACATGCAGATATCCATACCTATCTTCAAGGTCTCTTCAAATTTCTGCTAAAAGATCAACAAACACCAGACCTAAAATTGGACAGAGCTAATAGAGCGCTGCTCCCCCCTCCTCCGAATGCACCACCACGAGACATAATCCTCCGCTTCCTCCACTACACAGACAGGGACAGAATTTGACAAGCGGCATGGTCCACTCCCAATATCCAACATCTAAACCACAATCTCCAAATCTATGTGGACTTAAGCCCAGCAACAGTACAGAGAAGAAAGGAGGTCCGGTTCATTACGAAAGTTCTTCAGGAACATCATATCAAGTACAGATGGGGGTACCCCTTCAGCCTGAATGTGGTCACAATTCCACATCCAAAATGAGTTCCATTGTTATTGCTATGTTATAGGTATCTTGCATTTATTCGTTAATTATGCTTAATGCTGTTATATTCCAACTTCGTTGCATTTCTTATATCACTAATATGACAGGAGAGTGGTATTGAGCCTACTCCTCAACTCAGTGTATACCATAATAGGCCATTTGAGCTTAATGGTAAGGTTTAATGTTAGGTTTGTTCAATGTTTATGTTTTAGTTATGCCATAAAATCACAGCTAGAGTCAGAATGTATGCATCTTCCCACAGAAGAAGAGTATTATATGTGGTTCTCTCCAAGATTTTTTCAATTAGATGTACCAACACATCCTCCACTGAAACATGATACTAACTACCATTGGTGTCCTTGACATAATGGTCCCTATTTAAGAAAGGTCTTGCGGACCTGATCCGACACTGCGGATCAGGTCCGCAAGACCTCGCTGAATGCGGAGAGCAATACGCTCTCCGTATTCAGCATTGCACCAGCAGCTCACAAGAGCTGTTGGTGCAACGCCGCCCCCTGCAGACTCGGGGGTGTCAATCAACCCAATCGTACTCGATCGGGTTGATTTCTGGTGATTCCTGTCCGCCTGCTCAGAGCAGGTGGACAGGGTTATGGAGCAGCGGTCTTTAGACCGCTGCTTCATAACTGCTGTTTCTGGCAAGTTTGAAGACTTGCCAGAAACACGGGCCCACAAGCTCCATATGGAGCTTGTTAAATGGGCCCCAATGTCTCATTAGCTCCCCTTACAATATTTCAGACATGACAGAGTTGATACAAAAGACAAGTAATCTGACCTTTCTCTCAGCTAACACAAAGGGACTTAACAATCATTACAAACGGAATATTGCATTAAGGGACTTTAAGCAGAAAACAGGAGACGTGGTTTTTATACAGGAAACCCACATTATTCGGGGAAGGGAACCTAAAACGTTTGCATATAAATTTGGTAACTCATACTATGCATCAAACTCCAACAAAACAAATGGGGTGGGTATCCTCATCAAAAGAAATATCCTATTTACTTTATTTAAGAGATTATCAGATCAAAATGGAAGATACTTGGTTTTAATTGGGAAACTTTATAACTCTGTGGTTACCTTAATAAATGTCTATGCACCTAATTTGAAGCAAGACAATTGTTTTAAACATTTAACTAACTTGGTATTGGAAGTTTCAAAGGGGGCGGTGATCATGGGCGGGGGACTTCAACCTCACGATCACTCCGAGCTTAGATAATTCTAACAATACCTCCTCGGAGGGTTACATACCCTGACCGCAAAGAATACACCTTCTACTCCAATCCACATCATAGACACTCCCGTATCGATTATTTCATGGTAGATGTTACGAGCTTAGCTTGGGTTACCCGCTTAAAGATACTCCCTAACTCATGGTCAGACCACTCGGTGGTCAGTTGCGAATTTCACTGGCCTCACATCCCAGGAAGGCAGTGTGTTTGGAGAATAGAGGAGGGCATCTTGGATGACCCGGTCCATTTTCAGCATATTGAAAAAGTTATCACAGAATACTTTAAATTTAATACAAATACTCAACCCAAAACGGACCTTAGAGTGATATGGGACGCCCATAAGGCAATTGTTAGAGGCAAACTCATTAGTATACAAATTGTATCAAGTCAAGCAAGCCAATAAACTCCTAAATGAGTTACTTACTGGCGGTTCTTGAGGACCAGCTAAGGGAGCATCCCTCAGACTCAGGGCTAACTCAGAATATAACTGACACTAGAAGACAGATCAATTCATTTATGGGGAAAGAATATAAACAGCAAGTGAATAGGTTGTGTCAGAAGTATTTTGAGGGAGACAATAAAAGTGGAAACTGAAAAGGAAGATAAACAGGAACTATATTCTGACACTATATGACAGAATAAAGAATTGAACACCTCTGAACAGATAGCGGAGGCCTTTAGGGCATATTACGAACAACTTTACAACCTAAACGACATACTAGGTCACGCTGGGGACAAACCAAATTACATTCAAGCCTACCTAGAGGGCATTAATCTTCCGCAATTGACCCCAGAAAAAAATACTACCCTTAATGAACCAATAACAGTTACAGAGGTTAAAAAAGTTATATCCCAATTACCAGCAGACAAGGCCCCCGGACCGGATGGCTTCACTAACTATTACTTTAAGAAATATAATGACAGTCTGGTACCCTATATGCTAACGTTATTTAATGTAATTTCAGAAGAGTTCCCCTTCATTGATTTAAATTTAGTAGCCCATATAATGGTTTTACCAAAACAGGGTAAACATCTGGACAGGCCTGAAAATTCCCGACCCATTTCCCTTCTGAATATGGATTTAAAAATATATTCAAAGGTTCTAGCGAAAAGACTTAGTTCAGTACTACCCTCAATAATTTCCAACGACCAAGTAGGCTTTATTCATGCATGGGAGGCCATGGACAATATGGTTAGGGCCCTCCACCTAATGAATCACATTCAGACACACCGTATACCTGCAGTGGTAATTTCAACCGACGAGGAAAAAGCGCTTGATCGCGTTGGTTGGTCATTCCTTCTCCAGACACTCAGAAAATTTGGTAGAGGCAACCCATTAATAACCAAAGTTATGGCCCTATACACTACCCCAACTGCTAGAGTCAGAGTGAATGGCATCTTATCAAACACTTTCTGTATATCTAATGGGACCAGACAAGGATGCCCCCTATCCCCACTTTTGTTTGCATGTGTAGTAGAAGCACTGGCAACAAAGATAAGGGCAAACAGGGACATTACAGGCATCAACATTAATGACACAGAACATAAAACACTTCTATATGTGGATGATATCCTTTTCTTTATCACACTCCCAATAACTTCAGCACCACAGCTTTTAAAAGAACTGGATCTTTTTCACGCTGTGTCAAACTTCCTCATAAATAAACAAATCTGAAATGCTACCCTTACAATGCAACACACATCTCACAACACAGCTACAAGCCGTTTGTCTTTTTTGGTTACAAAGGAATACTCTTAAGTATCTAGGGATTATGCTATTATAACAGATATGTCCTCTTGGCGCTCCCAACATATTACTTGGTTGGGAAAGATAAACACAGTTAAGATGAACATATGTACTCCAAACATTGCCCATCCTACTCCCTACAAATTTTTTGCCGAACTTACAAGACAATATTTTTTATTTCATCTGGGACAAACGTAAAGCTAGAATCAACAAAAAACTTATGTGTGTACATATTAGGAATAATGGGCTGGGGGTCCCCAATCTCACAAAATACAGACAAGCAATCTTTATGCAGAGGGTGGTGGATTTGTTCACAAGTTATGATCAGAAAGCTTGGGTGAAACTGGAACACGATATATCAGATAGGAGACACATGGGGGGACTGTGTTGGCAGATGCACACTGTATTACCTTTAAGTATAGCGCAAAGTGAGATTATTTCCGAGACAATTAGGGTGTGGGATAAAATCCTTATAGAATATCCACACGTGTCCTCTAAATTTTCCCCCATGAACCCCTTAAGTGAAAACGTTGACTTTACTCCAGGACCCAGGCTTCTAAGAGATCCTCAATCCCTAAAAAAATTTCGAGCTCTGATGATGTTTCACTTGGGAAATGATCAAAAACTATACTCCACAGAGGAATTAGCTGACGGTGGACTACTCATGTTCATTGATTGGTTCCTCCTGAGACAATGACCCTCTTACATCCAAAAACATAGTGACAGGAAGAATCTCCTACGCCCACTAACCCCATTTGAAGTGTTATGTAAATCCCCAACCCCCACAAAGAATACCCTTACACTCACCTACTCCATTTTACAAGCAAACAAAAGCATTACACACTACATAGATAGTTGGGAAAAGGAGCTTAATATAGAATTGACACACATAGATAGGACTTGTATGTATTCTAACATAACTAAGGTTTCAGCTTCTAGTAAGCTAATTAAACTGAATCTTAAAATCAATCAGAGGTGGTACCTCACTCCAGCTAGAATACTTAAAATGTATCCAAATAGTAACAAGAGATGCTGGAGATTTGGTATGTCCCCGGGTGATATGGCACACATATGGGGGAACTGCCCTCCGCTGGTAAAAGTGTGGGAGGGGGTAATGAAAGAGACCTTAAATATACTGGAAGCGATATTACCGCCAGACCTGACTATTTGGCTATTTAATGTCCCTGCTTGCAAGCTACCAATTTATAAGAGGAACTTATTATTCATAGCCAGTAATAGTCTAAAGCTCCTGATTGCAAACAATTGGAAACATAGGGAAACACCTACTTTAGTACAATGGAGGAACACATTTTGCCAAATATTAGATCTAGAGGAATATGCATACATCAAAAACAGAAAAAGGGACATATATATATATACACATGAAGGCGATGTGGAACACATACACAAACAAAATAAGTTAGTATAAGTTGAACCCATGGTACAGAAGCTATATATCCATAAATGCGGTGGCAGGGGGAGGAGAGCACTGCTGCTCACCTTTACGGAAAATGGAAGGAGATGCAACTCTATTATTCTGACAATACCACGTATAAATATGGTTAACTGTTGTGATTTAACTTTTGTTCTTGGTTGTTATATGTATAAAATTTGACAGCAGACTTTACAATGTATGACATGCCCATGTCATGTACAGGAACTATTTGTGTTTTTGTTTGCATGCTGTACTTGAATTTAATTACAATAAAGCTGTCTTTGAAAAAAAAAAAAATAGTATAAAGTGAAAGCTGTTTATTTCATTTTGTAACTAACCAAAAATACATGTGAATAGTTCATCCTTCCAGACTTCCAGATTGGCTGATGTAACCCTATTGGTGGACAGCCACACCTCTCCACTAACACTACAGCAAAAAGCATGTTGTTCAGGATAGGAACATATTTTAAATTAGAGGGGGGTGAAATAAGTTAATTGGATTGTACCTTCTTATTAGGAAAGGGACAAAATAAATAATAAAAGCTATACTACAAATAAATACAAATCTTACATAACAATCAATTAATGTCCTTGATTGTTTTAAATAAATTTCAAAACAACCATAACAAATGTAGCAATACCAAAGAAGATACATAAAATTATTAAATAGTGGACATTTACATAATCAAATATCTTCTAATATAAAACCAGTAACAATGCTTCATTCTTACCAACAACTCCTATCTAATTTTAAATATGGGGTAAAAGTATCTCCTTATGCAGTACAGCAATAAAATGTCACAGTTACAGAAATAAACAGCAGTGGAATAAAAAAAACGCATAAGGAATAGAGCCGTGCATTCATTTTCCAACAAATGCACATTTGTCACAAAAATCGGATTTTTGTTTAGTTTTAACAAAACAAAAATCCAAATGAATGCACATTCATTTACTTTATTTTTATTAAGGGGTTAATACTTATGTGCGCTCTCCATGCTCTCCGGAGCACATTAAGGTAAGTAATGTAGCTACAGGTGAACTTCTCACCTGTAGCTTTGAAACATTTAGTTTTAATAAAGACAAATGTAATTTTTTAAAGAAAATTCAGTGTTTGTTTTGTTTTAAACTAAACAAATACAGAATAGTGCAGCCACCAAATATTTGAGGAAATTTCCTGAATAAGTGGAAAAGAAAAATGTGTCTTATAAGGGATTAAAAAAGAGTTTGCCTAACAAAGTTTAAGATGATATTAACCATTTTTAATATATTTATTAGGGCCATGTGAATGATAAATTGAAATACATACAATATATTTGATAATGATAAACTGAAATACACATTGGAAACTGATCAAATGATAAAAAGACCTAGATATGCATGTTTGCTTAATGTTGTTGGCTCCTCCCTAATAAATTATTTAAAATATAAAAGGATATTAGAATATGTAACAATTAGGGTAGTAATTGTTTTGGGGATAATTGAGATTTGAGTCTCCATATAATTAAAATAGCCTTGTTAATAGCAGTATACAAAATAGGTATTACTGCCTAAACTGTGGAGTAGTTTCTAAACCCCCGGGAAGCTTTGGTGATATCACTTTCCATGAAGGAAAAGCATTTCAGATGTTCCTAATATAGCTGAGTCTACCCTTCAACACCTTCCAAATTTAGCTCCAGTGTCTAATCACCTTGTACGCGTGTCTGGATTTTGGAATAGAAACTAACTGACAGACGATATCAGAATTAATTCAAAAGAAGAGAAAACATACTTTTCTACTGTGTTTTGGAAAGTTGCAGTACTTTGGAGAGCTATCTTTTTTTTTTCTTTTTGTTGTTGCTGATTATGGCTATTGATGATAAGTCTGTTATCTGTACACTGCACACAATACATCTACAAAAAAAAAGAAAAGTGTGCAAAGGCTTAAATACAGTATAAGCAAGATGCACTGACCCTGCGGGAGTAAAACATTATAAGGTAAGTTAGAAAACTATGAATATTTGCTTATTAGCACTTCTTGGTTTATATGATCAGAATATGAGCTGGTTTAGAGATTCATAGGGGCAAATATACTAATTATTACACACATTATTATAAATAAGAAACACTGCAGTTTAAGCTGTGTAATATAGAATCACAATACCCATATAAATGTACTTGTTTTATTATTATTTTCTGATATTTTTGTTTTTCACCTCTAGAAACTGAAAAAGTATGTTGACAATTTATATTTAGCTGGCAAATGTTGATTGTATTTTATGCACTTTCTTTACTACTGGATACAAACTATTCTCCATACTATATATTAAAAGGTGACCTCTGATTGGTCATGGTTTCTATAGTTACCTGATAACATTGTAAATTCATCATTAATGAATTCCCTAAGGTAGCAGTGAACAAGAACTTCACATCATATGAGATCTATTCATCCATAGTAATGCTGCAACAATATTCTACAATACATCAGATAGTATTCCAGGTTAGAGGTTAGGGTAAAGGGTTAGGCTTCATTTGCTCTGTTTATTTCTTTCCAGTTATTTTGTTTACCATCATGGCCTCGTTAAGGGAAATTCATAAACAAATGTTATTGCGTAAAAGTGTAAAGTATGCAAAAATAACAAGTTATAGTTGTGCTGTTACCATAACAGATAACAGTGATACTTAAATTAAAGGGACAGTAAAGTCCAAATTAAACCTTCATGATTCAGATAGGGCGTGTCATTTTAAACAACTTTCCATTTTACTTTAATCATCAAATTTGCTATGTTCTCTTGGTATTCTTAGTTGAAAGATAAACATAGGTAGGCTTAGCATTTTTTTCTTTTGTATCCAGTTATCATTTAAGTTTTTTTTTTTTTTTACATGTCATGAGCGCTATAGTTCAAACATTGTTACAAACACTGCTATCATTTGTAACACCAGAGTTGTGCACACTCCTAGGTCTTCTTCACTATTTCCTCATGAGAAGGAGCTTATTTTCACTAAAGGATAACAGGAAAACAAAGAAAAAATGATAATAAATTTAAATTGGAACATTTTCTAAAATTGTACACTCAATTTAAAGTGAAAGTCAATCCTAGCATTTGTGAAACACTAGGATTGACCATTGGAACAAATTAAAGAGACACTGTACCCAAAATTTTTCTTTCGTGATTCAGATAGAGCATGACATTTTAAGCAACTTTCTAATTTACTCCTATTATCAAATTTTCTTCATTCTCTTGGTATTCTTCATGCTGAAAGCTCCTTTATTTGTTTCAAGCGTTTGTTGCACTGAGCTGCTATTAAAGGGATAGGAAAGTCAAAATTAAACTTGCATGATTCAGACAGAGCAAATAATTTTAAGAAACTTTTAGACTCACTTCTATTTTCAAATGTGCTTTGTTCTCTTGGTATCCCTTGTTGAAAACGATATGCACATATCCTACACTAGTGGGAGCTAGTTGATGATTGGTGCCTGCACACATTTGTCTCTTGTGATTGGCTAACTAGATGTGTTCATCTAGCTGCCAGTAGTCAATGATGTCCCTTCAGCAAAGGATAACAAGAGAATTAAGCAAATTTGATAACTGAAGTAAATTGGAAAGTAATTTAAAATTGTATGTTCTATCCTGTCCCTTTAAGTATTGTATACTTCCTGACTAAATGCCCCATTTATTTGCTCCAATGGTCAATCCTAGCGTTTAACAAATGCTAGAATTGACTTTCACTTTAAATCATTAAAGCTTTTTGACTTCCGTTTTGCTAGTAAAACAATTTTGCTTTTCATTATAATGCCACATATCAAAACACCTTGTAAATAACATTTCTCCTGTATTTCTATAGAAAACTTATCGGTCGAGTCTAAACATTTATAAAGCAAATTAATATCTGGGTTTCTGCAATCGTTTTTTAACAGTTAAACTCCACCCATCATTT
Source organism: Bombina bombina (assembly GCF_027579735.1). NCBI lineage: Eukaryota > Metazoa > Chordata > Amphibia > Anura > Bombinatoridae > Bombina > Bombina bombina. The sequence goes on from NC_069499.1 coordinate 1,035,451,814, forward strand.
GTCTCATTTGGAGGAGCTCAGCCAACCCGGGCTTGAATCTGCAGCTGATGAGTCTAGCCACAGCGATATTGTTAGTATGCAAAGAGTGTATTGTTTTGCATTGTTTATCAGTCAACATTAATCATCATAAGGCAACTATATGTAGCAGGGCTAGCCTTGATAAGTATGATGTGTGCAATTTTTAGTTCTAAGAAATTAGAAAATTCACAATTTTCAGGGATACATTCAGTGAAGAGGAAACAGAATAAATCACAGTATATCGCAGGGATGTTTTTACTACGCATAACTAAACATTTAAAATCTCAAAGTATTTACTCTCCATTTAACCCTGACCTGACCTGCCTTCTAGTTATCTTGAAAAACACTTCATGTTCATATAGCAACAGACACATAACTTGTTAAAGGGATAGTCTAGTAAAAAAAAATTTTTATGATTTAGATAGAGCAGGCAATTTTTTCTAATTTACTCCTATTATAACTTTTTCTTCGTTATCTTGGTATCTTTATTTGAATGTAAGCCTAGTAGCCGGCCCATTTTTGGTTCAATATCTGGGTTGCGCTTGCTGATTGGTTGCTACATTTAGACACCAATCAGAAAGAGCTTCCCAGATGCTGAACCAAACATGGGCTGACTCCTATGCTTACATTTTTGCTTTTTCAAATAAAGATTACAGGAGAATGAAGAAAATTTGATAATAGGGGTAAACTAGAAAGTTGCTTAAAATTGCCTGCTCTATTTGAATCATGAAAGTTTATTTTTGACTAGACTATTCCTTTAAATAAAGGGCCTATATTGCAATTCAAACCAGATGCCTTAAGAATACAAGTTAATGGGCTAGATTTATAGACACTTCTAAGGTTGAAGAAGTTACTTTGTTTTGAAGGTGAGATCATGTTCATTAGAATCTCTTCTCATACATTCTCTACAGATTAGTTAGAGAACATTTTCTGCCATTAATATTTACATATCGTTACATTAAGTGCCCAATGCATGAAATCTAGCACTTGAACCAATAAGTGTTTTGATATAGAAAAGTAGTCTCCCTTTTTTAGAATTAGAGAGATCTCAGGGACCTCATGGTCACAAAACAGGGGCTGACAAGGGGATGTTGTTCCAGGGAGTGTTTGGGATTTTTCACCTACTTTTATTTTATTTATGTTTTCTTTTGTGCATTTGTTAGAGTAGACTGTTTTTATTACGGGTGTTTTTTCCCGGTTTAGTTTGTTTGTTCTATAAAGGTGTATTTGTGAGGATTCATGATGGTGCTTGTTCCATGCACTGAAATATGTGTGGTTATGAGACAGATGCTGAGCCATTGATTATAATAGAGAGTCAAACTGGGTCCTCAGATGTGATGACATTTTTAAGTATCAATCTTGCATTGAGTTTTTTCACCTGAAACTAATTTCACAAATGGCTTTTATTCAAATTGATCAAATGCAGTTGCATGAAACGCGTCTGACAATGTCCTGTACTCTAAGTTGTGTTTGTCTACACAGGGCTAGAATCTGAAACCAGTTTGTATTTTACCTCCTGAAGGATATTTAATAAAAGTTGTGCTTTTTGGGTAACAAGTGGTTGAGCGGTGTCCCTACTACATTTATTTATTTTATCTAGGCCTATAATACTAAAAGTCCACTAACCTTCATAAAAACACAATTTATGCTTACCTGATAAATTTATTTCTCTTGTGGTGTATCCAGTCCACAGATCATCCATTACTTGTGGGATATTCTCATTCCCAACAGGAAGTTGCAAGAGGACACCCACAGCAGAGCTGTAATATAGCTCCTCCCCTAACTGTCATAGCCAGTCATTCGACCGAAAACAAGCCGAGAAAGGAGGAACCATAGGGTGCAGTGGTTACTGTAGTTTAAATTTAAAAATTACCTGCCTTAAAATGACAGGGCAGGCCGTGGACTGGATACACCACAAGAGAAATAAATTTATCAGGTAAGCATAAATTGTGTTTTCTCTTGTAAGGTGTATCCAGTCCACGGATCATCCATTACTTGTGGAATACCAATACCAAAGCTAAAGTACACGGATGAAGGGAGGGACAAGGCAGGAACTTAAATGGAAGGAACCACTGCCCGTAAAACCTTTCTCCCAAATATAGCCTCCGAAGAAGCAAAAGTATCAAATTTGTAAAATTTTGAAAAAATATGAAGCGAAGACCAAGTCGTCGCCTTGCAAATCTGATCAAAAGAAGCCTCATTTTTAAAGGCCCAAGTGGAAGCCACAGCACTAGTGGAATGAGCTGTAATCCTTTCAGGAGGTTGCTGTCCAGCAGTCTCATAGGCTAAGCGGATTAAGCTTTTTAGTCAAAAGAAAAAGAGGTTGCCGAAGCCTTTTGACCTCTCCTCTGTCCAGAGTAGACAACAAACAAAGCAGATGTTTGACGAAAATCTTTAGTAGCTTGTAAGTAAAACTTTAAAGCACGGACCACGTCCAGATTGTGTAACACAAGGATGGAACAACAATCTCTTGATTGATATTCTTGTTAGATACCACCTTAGGTAAGAACCCAGGTTTGGTACGCAGGACTACCTTATCCGTATGAAAAATCAGATAAGGAGAATTACATTGTAAGGCAGATAGCTCAGAGACTCTACGAACCGAGAAAATAGCTACCAAAAAAAGAACTTTCCAAGATAAAAGCTTGATATCTATGGAATGAAGAGGTTCAAACGGAACTCCTTGAAGAACCTTAAGAACCAAGTTTAAGCTCCATGGTGGAGCAACAAGTTTAAACACAGGCTTGATTCTAACTAAAGCCTGACAAAATGCCTGAACATCTGGAACATCTGCCAGACGCTTAACTAGCTGACAATCCTTTTTCCAAACTTCTTGGAGAAAAGATAATATCCTAGCAATCCTGACCTTACTCCATGAGTAACCCTTGGATTCACACCAATAAAGATATCTACGCCATACCTTATGGTAAATTTTCCTGGTGACAGGCTTTCGTGCCTGTCTTAAGGTATCAATAACTGACTCGGAGAAGCCACCCTTTGATAAAATCAAGCATTCAATCTCCAGGCAGTCAGCCTCAGAGAAATTAGATTTGGATGGTTGAAAGGACCCTGAAGTAGAAGGTCCTGTTTCAGAGGCAGAGACCATGGTGGAAAGAATGACATGTCCACTAGATCTGCATACCAGGTCCTGCGTGGCCACGCAGGTGCTATCAGAATCACTGATGCTCTCTCCTGCTTGATCTTGGCAATCAGTCGAGGGAGCAGAGGAAACGGTGGAAACACATAAGCCAGGTTGAAAGACCAGGACGCTGCTAGAGCATCTATCAGTGTCTCCTTGGGATCCCTGGACCTGGATCCGTAACACGGAAGCTTGGCGTTCTGGCGAGACGCCATGAGATCCAGTTCTGGTTTGCCCCAACGATGAATCAGTTGTGCAAATGCCTCCGGATGGAGTTCCCACTCTCCTGGATGAAAAGTCTGACGACTTAGAAAATCCGCCTCCCAGTGCTCTACACCTGGGATATGGATAGCTGATAGGTGACAAGAGTGAATCTCTGCCCAGCTAATTATTTTTGAAACTTCTAACATCTCTAGGGAACTTCTCGTTCCCCCTTGATGGTTGATGTAAGCTACAGTCGTGATGTTGTCCGACTGAAATCTGATGTACCTCAGAGTTGCTAACTGAGGCCAAGCCTGAAGAGCCTTGAATATCGCTCTTAGTTCCAGAATATTTAATGGAAGGAGAGACTCCTCCTGAGTCCACTATCCCTGAGCCTTCAGGGAGTTCCAGACTGCACCCCAACCTAGAAGGCTGGCATCTGTCGTAACAATTGTCCAATCTGGCCTGCGAAAGGTCATACCTTTGGACAGATGGACCCGAGATAGCCACCAGAGAAGAGAATCCCTGGTCTCTTGGTCCAGATTCAGTTGAGGGGACAAATCTGTGTAATCCCCGCTCCACTGACTGAGCATGCATAGTTGCAGTGGTCTGAGATGTAAGCATGCAAACGGCACTATGTCCATTAAGCCGATTACTTCCATACACTGAACCACCGAAGGGCGGGTAATGGAATGAAGAACCCGGCAGGAATTTAGAAGCTTTGATAACCTGGACTCCGTCAGGTGAATTTTCATTTCTACAGAATCTATCAGAGTCCCTAGAAAGGAAACTCTTGTGAGTGGGGATAGAGAACTCTTTTCCTCATTCACTTTCCACCCATGCGACCACAGAAATGCCAGTACTACGTCCTTATGAGACTTGGCAATTTGGAAGTTTGACGCCTGTATCAGGATGTCGTCTAAATAAGGGGCTACTGCTATGCCCCGCGGCCTTAGGACCGCCATAAGTGACCCTAGAACCTTTGTAAAGATTCTTGGGGCTGTAGCTAATCCCAAGGGAAGAGCTACAACTGGTAATGCCTGTCTTAAAAGGCAAACCTGAGAAACCGATGATGATCTTTGTGTATCGGAATGTGAAGATAAGCATCCTTTAGATCCACTGTAGTCATATATTGACCCTCCTGGATCAGTGGTAGGATGGTACGAATAGTTTCCATCTTGAACGACGGAACTTTGAGGAATTTGTTTAAGATCTTTAGATCCAAAATTGGTCTGAAGGTTCCCTCTTTTTTGGGAACCACAAACAGATTTGAGTAAAAACCCTGTCCCTGTTACGCCTTTGGAACTGAATGGATCACTCCCATAACTAGGAGGACTCGTACACAGTGTAAGAATGCCTCTCTCTTTATCTGGTGTGCAGATAATTGTGAAAGGTGAAATCTCCCTTTTGGGGGGGAAGCTTTGAAGTCCAGAAGATATCCCTGGGATATAATTTCCAACGCCCAGGGATCCTGAACATCTCTTGCCCACGCCTGGGCAAAGAGTGAAAGTCTGCCCCCTACTAGATCCGTTCCCAGATAGGGGGCCGTTCCTTCATGCTGTCTTAGAGGCAGCAGCAGGATTTTTTACCTGCTTACCTTATTTCCATGTCAGGTTTGGTCTCCAGACCGTCTTGGATTGAGCAAAAGTTCCCTCTTGTTTATTATTAGAGGAAGTTGATGCCGCACCTGCCTTGAAGTTTTGAAAGGCACGAAAATTAGACTGTTTGGCCCTAGATTTGGACCTGTCCTGAGGAAGGGCATGACCTTTTCCTCCAGTGATATCAGCAATAATCTCCTTCAACCAGGCCCGAATAGGGTCTGCCCCTTGAAGGGAATGTTAAGTAGCTTAGATTTTGAAGTCACGTCAGCTGACCATGATCTAAGCCATAGCGCTCTGCGCGCCTGTATAGCAAAACCAGAATTCTTAGCTGTTAGTTTAGTCAAATGAACAATGGCATCAGAATAAAAGAATTGGCTAACTTAAGTGCTCTAAGTTTGCCAAGTATGTCATCCAATGGAGTCGCTACCTGTAAAGCCTCTTCCAGAGACTCAAACCAGTACACCGCAGCAGCAGTGACAGGGGAAATGCATGCAAGGGGCTATAGGATAAAACATTGTTGAATAAATATTTTCTTAAGGTAACCTCTAATTTTTTATCCATTGGATCTAAAAAAAAAAAAAAAGAAAAGAAAAAAAAAAAGCACAGCTGTCCTCTACAGGGATAGTAGTACGCTTTACTAGAGTAGAAACTGCTCCCTCCACCTTAGGGACTGTCTGCCATAAGTCCCATATGGTGGCATCTATTGGAAACATTTTTCTAAAAATAGGAGGGGAAGAGAACGGCACACCTGGTTTATCCCATTCCTTATTAATAATTTCTGTAAACCTTTTAGGTATTTGGAAAAACATCAGTACACACCGGCACTGCAAAGTATTTATCCAGTCTACACAATTTCTCTGGCACTGCAATGGTATCACAGTCATTCAGAGCAGCTAAAACCTCCCTAAGCAACACGCGGAGGTGTTCAAGCTTAAATTTAAATGTAGAAATATTAGAATCAGGTATCTTTCCTGAGTCATTAACATCACCCACTGACTGAAGCTCTCTTTCCTCAGCTTCTGCATATTGTGAGGCAGAATCAGACATGGTTCTTAAAGCGTCAGTATGCTCTGCATTTTGTCTCACCCCAGAGCTATCTCGCTTACCTCTAAGTTCAGGTAGTCTGGCTAATACCGCTGACAGTGTATTATCCATGACTGCCGCCATGTCTTGTAAAGTAAACGCTATGGGCGCCCTAGATGTACTTGGCGCCATTTGAGCGTGAGTCCCTTAAGCGGGAGTCAAAGGGTCTGACACGTGGGGAAAGTTAGTCGGCATAACTTCCCCCTCGTCAGATTCCTCTGGTGATACATTTTTTAAAGACAGAAAATGATCTTTATTGCATAAAATGAAATCAGTACATTTGGTACACATTCTAAGAGGGGGTTCCACCATGGCTTTTAAACATAATAAACAAGGAGTTTCTTCTATGTCAGACATGTTTATACAGAATAGCAATGAGACTAGCAAGCTTGGAAAACACTTTAAATCAAGTTAACAAGCAAATATAAAAAACGGTACTGTGCCTTTAAGAGAAACAAATTTTGTCAGAATTTGAAAAACAGTGAAAAAATGCAGTAAATCAAACGAAATTTTTACAGTGTGTATAATAGGCTAACAGAGCATTGCACCCACTTGCAAATGGATGATTAACCCCTTAGTTCAAAAAACGGATCAAAAAAACCAAATAGACGTTTTTTAACAGTCACAACCAACTGCCACAGCAAGCTGTGGCCCTACCTTCCCCAATAAACGACTTTGGAAAGCCTTTGGGCCCTTTAGAGATGTCCTATAGCATTCAGAGGGCCTTTGAGGGAAGCTGGATGTCACAGTTTGTAATATTAACTGCACCAACTGTAACTTTTATACTACAACAGTGGAAATTGTTTCTAGTCAAAATTTAAGCCAGCCATGTGGAAAAAACTAGGCCCCAATAAAGTTTTATCACCAAAGCATATATAAAAATGATTAAACATGCCAGCAAACGTTTTATATTGCAATATCATAAGGGTATTACCCCTGGGAGTAAGCATGATACCAGTCGTTATTAAATCACTGTATTCAGGCTTAACTTACATTAATCCGGTATCAGCAGCATTTTCTAGTGTTTTCCATCTCTAGAAAAAATTATAACTGCACATACCTGATAGCAGAATAAACTGCACGCCATTCTCTCGCTGAAGTTACCTCATCTGTGTAATCCCCTCAGACATATGTGAGAATAGCAATGGATCTTAGTTACAACCTGCTAAGATCATAGAAACATCAGGCAGATTCTTCTTCTATTTACTGCCTGAGATAAAATAGCACAACTCCGGTACTATTTAAAAATAACAAACTTTTGATTGAAGAAAATAAACTAGCTATATTTAACCACTCTCTCCTACAACGTCCTAGCTTGTTGAGAGTTGCAAGAGAATGACTGGCTATGACAGTTAGGGGAGGAGCTATATTACAGCTCTGCTGTGGGTGTCCTCTTGCAACTTCCTGTTGGGAATGAGAATATCCCACAAGTAATGAATGATCCGTGGACTGGATACACCTTACAAGAGAAAGTGTTTTTTCTCAAAGTGATGTTACAAAATGTTAACAAAAACATATTAATTCTAGACACAACTGAATTTAGTTCATTATTTGTCAGAGCAAATTATGTTTATATGTATGTATATGTTTGTTTCTGTGAGTGCACTTCCCTCTGTGTATATATACATACATATAAAGATAACCTTTAAACTTAGGTTTAAATATGTTTTTGATTTTTTCATTACCTATTCTTTAGCAGAGAAAATAGCTTTGCCTCTTAGTAATATTAAGAATCTCAATTTGAAGGGCCATATAAGAAAGCTGGCTGATTTTCCCAGTAAACTTTTCAAAGCATATTCTCTTGAGATACTTAAAGGGTTAGGAATCTTTGTAAAATAGTACATAAATTAAACAGCTTATTAAGGTTATAAATATATATTTGATCAAATAATGCTACTTTTGTCTAGAAACACAGCTTCTAAATAATATAAAACTAACTTTTTTATTTTCATAAAACAAGTGGCAATGACCGCCCATAAAAGTAGGCAGAGTGTATGTAAAATACATTCTGTGCCTCATCCAATAGCGAAGAGGTTGCACCCCACTCATTTCATATTCATAAGATGGTTGTTAGGTCAATATTGCTTGCGCAATTGTCATTTTAGGGAATCGCATGGGCACTAGAACACAAAACCCTGATATGCCATATTTGTAATTTATTAAAATTTTACATTTGACTTGGAGTTTAAAGTCCATTCCTAATAATATAAAAACATGCTCATTAGTCTAGGGGTAGATTAGATACTTACCTCTATCGCTATTGCGTCTGCTGCTGCTCCTCCGTCAGATCGGTGAGACAATTTCACGCTTTGGTGCGCCACCCCCCAATGTGGGCATCATCAACCACATGTCCTCTCTCCATCCGGTGCTTTAATATTAACACACCTCAGGAAAGCGGACAAGGGGGATCAAAAATGCCCATGCGTTTGGGGAAAAAAGGCTTACAATGAGCACACAGCCGCCATGTTTCTACCTAGGTGGAACATCTTTACTGGACCGGGATAACAGGGGAAATAGTGTGTTTGGCAGATTATAAAATACAGGAAAACGACAAACAAATGTTAAAAGGTACCTATTACAAATATTTGTTATATATAAAGAAGTTTTAAATGAGAAAAAGATAATTTTTGAGTTTACTATCCCTTTAAATTAAATTTAAAAAACAGTTTAATTTTTAAAGCTAACAATGTAATGAAAAATGTTGCAATGTGACCAGGAAAATTACATTTGTGTGTGAAACCTATTACTACCACTTTCTAAGTGAGATTTTTTTTTAATTGCAAGTTTAGTGAAAAATATTTCTGGAAATACTGCCTGATACTTGCAGAAGAAACCTTTGGTCTGCTTTGGCTGTAAACATTAAAAATATTGTCAGTTTTTAATACTGGGTAAAATAAACATTTTTTTTTTTTAAACTATAATAGAATACTAATTTAAAACTACACTATAATAATATTTCAACAAATTCACTACAATTTTTTTAGTTGTGCTCAGTTGCTAGACAACTACTACAAACTATTTAGGATATGGGTACTGTTGTATAACTTTATACAGTAAAAGAGTGCTGATTAAATTACAAAGGGCTATATTAAAATTGGAGCGCTAATTAGCGTTTTCGCCAGAGTGCTAAATGCACTAACAGTATGTTTGCGCGTGTTGGGTTGCACTGGTATTACGAGTTGAAAGTAAAAAGTTATCGCTCCAGCACTAACCCGACGTGCGCAAAAATCCAAAATGACAACATTGCGCATGTGATAACTTTCCCCTATAGAAGTCAAGGGAGAAAAAAAAGTGTAAAATAAACCCTACTTGAGTGCTAACCCGAATTGCCATAAGTCCCTACTCTAATAACCCCTAAACCACCACATAGCACACTGCAATGTCTCCACTACACTATTAACCCCTAAACCACAAGCCCCAAATGCAAAGTAACCTAAAACACTATTAACCCCTAAACTGGCAGCTCCCCAATGCAAAGCAACCCACTAAACTATTAACCCCTAAACTGCCAGCCCCCAGCACAAAATAACCTACTACACTACTAACCCCTAAACCACCAGCTCCTCAGCGCAAAATATCCCACTAACATCTAAACCCCTTCACCTTACACCCCCTAAGTTCACCCAAAATAGCCTAACCCTACCTTTACAAAAAAAAACTAACTACCTTAAATAACTTTTTGTAGGGCATTGCCCTAAAGTGAACCAGCTCTTTTTGTGAAACAAAAACAAAAATTTACACCTTCTAACATTAATCCCCCCACCCCAAAAAAAAATCTAAAAAAAAACTACTCTAAAAAGTGCTTGAAAAGGGCATTTGGTTGGACATTGCCCTTAACCCCTTAGTGACCAGACCAATTTCTTACCATTAGGGACCAGGCCTATTTTCACATTTCTGCGATGTTTGTGTTTATCTGTAATTTTCCTCTTACTCATTTACTGTACCCATACATATTACATACCACTTTTCTCGCCATTAAATGGACTTTCTATAGATACTATTATCATCATCATACCATATTATTTACTATAAAAAATATATAAAATATAAGTAAAAAAAAAAACACACACTTTTTCTATATTTGACCCCCAACATCTGTTAAACATTTACAACCACCAAAAAAAAACCATGCTAAATAGTTTCTAAATTTTGTCCTGAGTTTAGAAATACCCAATGTTTACATGCTCTTTGTTTTTGCAAGTGATAGGGCAATAAGTACAAGTAGCACTTTGCAATTTCCAAACCATCCCCCCCCCCCAAATTAGCGATAGTGTTTTTGCGTGTGTGTCTGAGTGTTTTTTGTGTGTGTGTCTGTGTGTGTGCCTGAGTGTGTTTCCGAATGTTTGTGTGTGCATCTGAGTGTGTTTTTAAGTGTGTCTGAGTGTTTGTATGTGCCTGTCGTGTAACACTGATATCTGTCAGGAATCTCTGAATAACTCTTCATATGTGTGTATATATATATATTTTTTAGTAGACAACCTAAAGTATTGATCTAGGCCCATTTTTGTATATTTCATGATACAATTTCGCCGCCAAATGCAATCAAATAAAAAAAAAAAAACCTTTTTTTTTAAAACGTTAACTTTTTAACAAACTTTAGGTTTCTCACTGAAATTATTTACAAACAGCTTCTGCAATTATGGCACAAATGGTTGTAAATGCTTATCTGGGATCCCTTTTGTTTAGAAATAGCAGACATATATTGTGTTGGCACTGTTTTTTGGTAATTAGAAGGCCACTTAATGCCGTTGTGCACCACATTTGTATTATGCCCAGCAGTGAAGGGGTTAATTAGGTAGTTTGTAGGGTTAATTTTAGCTTTAGTGTAGAGATCAACATGCTCTTTGTTTTTGCAAGTGATAGGGCAATAAGTACAAGTAGCACTTTACTATTTCCAAACCACCCCCCCCCCAAATTAGCGGATTAGAGTGTTTTTGTGTGTGTGTCTGTGTGTGTGTCTGATTGTGTTTCCGAATGTTTGTGTGTGCATCTGAGTGTGTTTTTAAGTGTGTCTGAGTGTTTGTATGTGCCTGTGTTGTAACACTGATATCCGTCAGGAATCTCTGAATAACCCTTCACATGTATGTGTATATATATATATATATATATATATATATATTTAGTAGACAACCTAAAGTATTGATCTAGGCCCATTTTTGTATATTTCATGATACCATTTCACCGCCAAAAAAAAACTTTTTTTTTTAAAACGTTAACTTTTAACGAACTTTAGGTTTCTCACTGAAATTATTTACAAACAGCTTCTGCAATTATGGCACAAATGGTTGTAAATGCTTATCTGGGATCCCCTTTGTTTAGAAATAGCAGACATATATTGTGTTGGCATTGTTTTTTGGTAATTAGAAGGCCACTTAATGCTGTTGTGCACCACATTTTTATTATGCCCAGCAGTGAAGGGGTTAATTAGGTAGTTTGTCGGGTTAATTTTAGCTTTAGTGCAGAGATCAACCTCCCACCTGACACATCCCAGCCCCTGATTCCTCCCTGACCCCCCTTAAACAGCTCTTTCCTCCCCTACCCCACAATGGTCACCACCATCTTAAGTACTGGCAGAAAGTCAGTGTTTTTGTGTGTGTGTGTCTGAGTGTGTTTCCGAATGTTTGTGTGTGCATCTGAGTGTGTTTTTAAGTGTGTCTGAGTGTTTGTATGTGCCTGTGATTTTGTGTTTGTGTGTGTCTGCTTTCTGGGGGGAGGGGGGGGTGACACCATAACTTACTGCACCGGATAACACCCCCCCAAACATCTCTCTTAACCTCCCCCCTCTTCCTATTTACAGCCATCTTAGGTATTGGCAGCTGTCTGCCAGTATCCAGTTGGTAATGAAATCAGGCTCAATTTTTTTTAATAAACCCATTTTTCCATAGTGTAGCTGCCCCCCCTCAATACCCTCCCCCCTCCCCCTCCCAGATCCCTTTCCCAACACTTATCCCCCCTCTCCATAATTGTTCCCACTCACAAATTATTTGCCATAGGGTAGCAGTCCCACCCGCTCCCGCCCCACCCACTCTCTCCCGCCATTCTCATGCCCCCCTCCCACCCCTCACACACAACCTCCTGCCATCCTCAAGTTACCTTCAGTGATGGGTCACCCACCCACCTCCCTCCTATCTCTCCCATGCCACCAACGATCGGCACCATTGCTGGCTGATGCGGAGAGGGCCACAGAGTGGCCCTATCTGCATTGGTTGCTTACCAGAGGGTATTGCACGATGCCTCAATATCGAGGCATCGCTGCAATACCCTAAAAGTAGCTGCCAGCGCTCAAAACCCCTGAGGACGTACAGGGTATGTCCATGGTCATTAACGACCGTTTTTTTTCGTTTTTTGTAAGATGTACCCTGTACGTCCTTGGTCGTTAAGGGGTTAAATGGGCATTAGGGGTTAATAGTGTAAAGAGTTAGTTTGTGAGGTGGAGGTGGTTGAGGAGTTAAAAGTGTAGTTTAGTGCAATTGTTTCCTCTGAAAATAAGTTTGAGTGGTAAATGCGATTGCATTTACTTTCATCTTGTAGTACGAGCTCATATTGCCGCTCAACGTTACCCATAGAAAATATGGGGAGCATAAATGACTGCGATTTCGACAAACAAAATTGCGGTAATTTTAACAGCACGATAGCGCTCCACTCATAATCTAGGCCAAAGTGTGTTAAATATGGTTACAAAATTAAATCAAATTTTCATTATTCAGATAGCGCGCACACAATTTCAAACAACTTTCCAATTCACTACCATTATCTTTAAGTGCACAATCTTTTTATATCCACAGTTATCTATATGGCACACATGAACTAGCACTGTCTAGCTATGAAAAACTGTCAAAATGCATTGATAAAAAAGGCAGCCTTCAAGGGCTTAGAAATTAGCATATGAGCCTACCTAAGTTTAGCTTTTAACAAAGAATATCAAGAGAACAATGCAAATTTAATGATAAAAGTAAATCGGAAAGTTGTTTTAAATTACATGCCCTATCTGCATCATGAAAGTGTAATTTTGACTAGACTGTCTCTTTAAGTCTAACCTCAGAGCTCCCTCACCACTATGCATAAAAGTGCAAAAATGTCACTGTTTTTTTCACATTTGAGTGAGAAATTAAGTTATGGCATAAGCATATGTTTTTGTAAATCATTTGCAACAAATTAAGTTTGATTAAACCCAAAACTTTCTAAAATATAATCCCTGCACAATAAGCATGTATGGAGTTAATCACAATAGTTTAGGAAAACTTATCAAATAATTTTTCTACAAAAATCCCCACACACTTTAATGTTTTTCTGTTGAAAATTATCAAATACGTTTTCTAAAGAATTGTGATTGGCCACTAAGAAAAACATATCAAATGGTTTAACTGAACATCCTCATACTTTAATGGTGATTTTCTGTTTGTTTCTAATGGATTGGAATAAACCTCTATCTTACTAAGCTACAAGTCATTTTGCAGGTTTTTATCATTTCTGTATAAGCTTTAACACAAGACTATGCCTGGACATGTTTTGAAGCAGTGATTTTAAACAATGTATTTAGTCTCCTCAGCTAGCTAGAAGTTTCATAAGTCATATTTTTCCATTTCATAAGGGCATCATATACAGAAAATCTGTAAACCAATTTGCAAGTTTATGAGATTTTACTCTAAGTTTTATTGCTTTCCAATTAAAATACAAACTACTTTATGGAGGACTTGAACTTATGAGGCTCAGTGGTAAGGTGCTATTTGAACACAAATTAGGAATTACTTATACAGTTTCTCATTTTATAATCACCTCACATAGAGAAAGAGACTCTAGTGGTTTATAAAATCCTGCCCTTGTTTTTAGCAGATAAATATTTCTGAACCTCTGCTCGTATTATCAATGTGTTGTGTTTTTTTCAGTTATCATACAATGCTTCTACTGTTAATAACCCTAAAACTTCAATTTTTTTACTTAACAAAAAACAATAGAAAGTTGTGGTCTTCACTGTTAATATCCAAATTTTGTAATCCAATAACCAAAAGTGCACGATTAAGGGCAAACAAAATGGTTATTTTGGGTATATAGCAATTACATCACAGATTTGAAGGTCTGTGTTTTGATCCCTTCCAATTCATTCCACATGGAGGAAATTTGAGTTCCTCAACACCAAACCTGTAAGTAGCATATTCCAGTCATCTGACACAACCAGATTCTTTCATAAGAGTACCAGATAGTAAAGCATGTTTCATCACTCCAGAGAACATCTTTTCCACTGCTCCTGAGTCTGACACTTGGCATTGCACATGTTGATGTGGGTCTGCAGTCATCCTATCCCTCAGAAGCTCCTCCTTCCCACTGTATACCACACCATAGCCTCCAGGTTGCCTGTTGTACTCCAATGCAAGTTTTTCAACTGTATTACAAGCCTCCCTGATTTCCTCACAAAATGTGGTGCAGATGTTGCTCTTCAAATTGGGCCTCTCCAATTGTGGTGTCCTCTGCAAATCAGCATCTATAATAGCCAATTTTCCTAACTATTCTGCTCCTCCCTTACCTGTGCCTCTCAGGGTGCATCAGCAGACTTGTTCCCTACTGCCTGTGATGAGAGAGCAGTCTTCTCTAACTTCTCTGTCCTAAAGACCTAAGTCATCCATTACCATCCTCCAAAGACCCAAAACCAGGCCTTCCTGCCTCTGTCTCTACCCTAGAACCCTGTTATAGGGTGGGACAGCCTAACTAACTCCTCCCTCCTCTCTGTTTCCCTCTGACTAGGTAGCACAAAGCCACCACCACCCTTTACTCTAGCCCTTCAAATCCCCCTAGCTACCTCCCACCTAACCTTAACTCAATGACCCTAATATACCAGCTAGTACCTAAAGCTACACTATCACTTACTCTCTCCCTCTGCCCCTCCCCCCATACCCATTTCTCTCTCCCTCTAAGGGGATCTTTTCCACTATCAATTAATACACACAAAGCACTCTAGAAGAAGAAAAAGTATCTGGGGAAATACCTACACCCTAATTTTAAGCTAACCTTAAAAATAAAAAGACCTCTTATCTAAAAGCAGAAAACTGGATAAAAAATGCACACTCAAAAAAAATAAAACGTAAAATTAAAAAAAATATATTTTAAAAAACATTTAGCAGAAAATAACTTGAAGAACCTTAAGAACCAAGTTTAAGCTCCATGGTGGAGCAACTGGTTTAAACACAGGCTTGATTCAAACTAAAGCCTGACAAAATGCCTGAACGTCTGGAACATCTGCCAGATGCTAGTGCAAAAGAATAGACAGAGCAAAAATCTGTCCCTTTAAGAAACTAGCTAACAATCCTTTTCCCAAACCTTCTTGGAGAAAAGATAAAATCCTAGGAATCCTGACCTTACTCCATGAGTAACCCTTGGATTCCCACCAATAAAGATATCTACGCCATACCTTATGGAAAATTTTCCTGTTGACAGGCTTTCGTGCCTGTATTAAGGTATCAATAACTGACTCAGAGAAGCCACGCTTTGATAAAATCAAGCATTCAATCTCCAGGCAGTCAGCCTCAGAGAAATTAGATTTGGACGGTTGAAAGGACCCTGAAATAGAAGGTCCTGTCTCAGAGGCAGAGACCATGGTGGAAAGGATGACATGTCCACTAGATCTGCATACCAGGTCCTGCGTGGCCACGCAGGTGCTATCAGAATCACCAATGCTCTCTCCTGCTTGATCTTGGCAATCAGTCGAGGGAGCAGAGGAAACGGTGGAAACACATAAGTCAGGTTGAAAGACCAGGGCGCTTCTAGAGTATCTATCAGTGTCGCCTTGGGATCCCTGGACCTGGATCCGTAAGACGGAAGCTTGGCGTTCTGGCGAGACGCCATGAGATCCAGTTCTGGTTTGCCCCAACGAAGAATCAGTTGTGCAAATACCTCCGGATGGAGTTCCCACTCTCCCGGATGAAAAGTCTGACGACTTAGAAAATCCGCCTCCCAGTGCTCTACACCTGGGATATGGATAGCTGATAGGTGGCAAGAGTGAATCTCTGCCCAGTGAATTATTTTTGAAACTTCTAACATCTCTAGGGAACTTCTTGTTCCCCCTCGATGGTTGATGTAAGCTACAGTCGTGATGTTGACCGACTGAAATCTGATCTACCTCAGAGTTGCTAACTGAGGCCAAACCTGAAGAGCCTTGAATGTCGCTCTTAGTTCCAGAATATTTATTGGAAGGAGAGACTCCTCCTGAGTCCACGATCCCTGAGCCTTCAGGGAGTTCCAGACTGCACCCCAACCTAGAAGGCTGGCATTTGTTGTTACAATAGTCCAATCTGGCCTGCGAAGGTCATACCTTTGGACAAATGGACCCGAGATAGGCACCAGGGAAGAGGATCCCTGGCCTCTTGGTCCAGATTCAGTTGAGGGGCCAAATCTGTGTAATCCCCGCTCCACTGACTGAGCCTGCATAGTTGCAGCGGTCTGAGATGTAAGCGTGCAAACGGCACTATGTCCATTGCCGCTACCATTAAGCTGATTACTTCCATACACTGAGCCACCAAAGGGCGCGGAATGGAATGAAGAACCCGACAGGAATTTAGAAGCTTTGATAACCTGGACTCCGTCAAGGTAAATTTTCATTTCTACAGAATTTATCAGAGTCCCTAGAAAGGAAACTCTTGTGAGTGGGGATAGAGAACACTTTTCCTCGTTCACTTTCCACCCATGCGACCTCAGAAATGCCAGTACTACGTCCGTATGAGACTTGACAATTTGGAAGTTTGACGCCTGTATCAGGATGTCGTCTAGATAAGGGGCTACTGCTATGCCCCGTGGCCTTAGGACCGCCAAAAGCGACCCTAGAACCTTTGTAAAGATTCTTGGGGCTGTAGCTAATCCAAAGGGAAGAGCTACAACTGGTAATGCCTGTCTTGAAAGGCAAACCTGAGAAACCGATGATGATCTTTGTGTATTGGAAAGTGAAGATAAGCATCCTTTAGATCCACTGTAGTCATATATTGACCCTCCTGGATCAGTGGTAGGATGGTACGAATAGTTTCCATCTTGAACCACGGAACTTTGAGGAATTTGTTTAAGATCTTTAGATCCAAAATCGGTCTGAAGGTTCCCTCTTTTTTGGGAACCACAAACAGATTTGAGTAAAAACCCTGTTCCTGTTCCTCCTTTGGAACTGGATGGATCACTCCCATAACTAGGAGGTCTCGTACACAGTGTAAGAATGCCTCACTCTTTATCTGGTTTGCAGATAATTGTGAAAGGTGAAATCTCCCTTTTGGGGGGAAGCTTTGAAGTCCAGAAGATATCCCTGGGATATAATATCCAACACCCAGGGATCCTGAACATCTCTTGCCCACGCCTGGGCGAAGAGTGAAAGTCTGCCCCCTACTAGATCCGTTACCGGATAGGGGGTCGTTCCTTCATGCTGTCTTAGAGGCAGCAGCCGGCTTTTTGACCTGCTTACCTTTTTTCCAGGTCTGGTTTGGTCTCCAGACCATCTTGGATTGAGCAAAAGTTCCCTCTTGTTTATTATTAGAGGAAGTTGATGCCGCACCTGCCTTGAAGTTTCGAAAGGCACGAAAATTAGACTGTTTGGCCCTAGATTTGGACCTGTCCTGAGGAAGGGCACAACCTTTTCCTCCTGTGATATCAGCAATAATCTCCTTCAAACCAGGCCCGAATAGGGTCTGCCCTTGAAGGGAATGTTAAGTAGCTTAGATTTTAAAGTCACGTCAGCTGACCATGATTTAAGCCATAGCACTCTGCGCGCCTGTATAGCAAAACCAGAATTCTTAGCCGTTAGTTTATTCAAATGAACAATGGCATCAGAAATAAAATAATTGGCTAGCTTAAGTGCTCTAAGTTTGCCAAGTATGTCATCCAATGGAGTCTCTACCTGTAAAGCCTCTTCCAGAGACTCAAACCAGTACGCCGCAGCAGCAGTGACAGGGGCAATGCATGCAATGGGCTGTAGGATAAAACCTTGTTGAATAAATATTTTCTTAAGGTAACCTTCTAATTTTTTATCCATTGGCTCTAAAAAAGCACAACTGTCCTCGACAGGGATAGTAGTACGCTTTGCTAGAGTAGAAACTGCTCCCTCCACCTTAGGGACTGTCTGCCATAAGTCCCGTGTGGTGGCGTCTATTGGAAAACATTTTTCTAAAAATAAGAGGGGAAGAGAACGGCACACCTGGTCTATCCCATTCCTTATTAATAATTTCTGTAAACCTTTTAGGTATTGGAAAAACATCAGTACACACCGGCACTGCAAAGCATTTATCCAGTCTACAAAATTTCTCTGGCACTGCAATGGTATCACAGTCATTCAGAGCAGCTAAAACCTCCCTAAGTAACACGCGGAGGTGTTCAAGCTTAAATTTAAATGTAGAAATATTAGAATCAGGTATCTTTCCTGAGTCATTAACATCACCCACTGACTGAAGCTCTCCTTCCGCAGCTTCTGCATCTTGTGAGGCAGTATCAGACATGGTTCTTAACGCGTCAGTATGCTCTGCATTTTGTCTCACCCCAGAGCTATCTCGCTAACCTCTAAGTTCAGGTAGTCTGGCTAATACCGCTGACAGTGTATTATCCATGACTGCCGCTATGTCTTGTAAAGTAAACGCTATGGGCGCCCTAGATGTACTTGGCGCCATTTTAGCGTGAGTCCCTTGGGTGGGAGTCAAAGGGTCTGACACGTGGGGAGAGTTAGTCGGCATAACTTTCCCCTCGTCAGATTCCTCTGGTGATAATTTTTTTAAAAACAGAATATGATCTTTATTGCATAAAATGAAATCAGTACATTTGGTACACATTCTAAGAGGGGGTTCCACCATGGCTTTTAAACATAATGAACAAGGAGTTTCTTCTATGTCAGACATGTTTATACAGACTAGCAATGAGACTAGCAAGCTTGGAAAACACTTTAAATCAAGTTAACAAGCAAATATAAAAAACGGTACTGTGCCTTTAAAAGAAACAAATTTTGTCAGAATTTGAAAAACAGTGAAAAAATGCAGTAAATCAAACGAAAATTTTACAGTGTATGTAATAGGCTAGCAGAGCATTGCATCCACTTGCAAATGGATGATTAACCCCTTAGTTCAAAAAACGGATCAAAAAAACGAAATAGACGTTTTTTTTTTTTGTTTGTTTTTTTTTTGTTTTTTTTTAACAGTCACAACCAACTGCCACAGCAAGCTGTGGTCCTACCTTCCCCAATAAACGACTTTGGAAAGCCTTTGAGCCCTTTAGAGATGTCATAAAGTATACAGGGGACTCCTGAGGGAAGCTAGATGTCACAGTTTGTAATTTTAACTGCACCAACTGTAACTTTTATACTATAACAGTGGAAAGCCTCAGTAAAACTGTTTCTAGTCAAAATTTAAGCCAGCCATGTGGAAAAAACTAGGCTCCAATAAAGTTTTATCACCAATGCATATATAAAAACGATTAAACATGCCAGCAAACGTTTATATTGCAATATCATAAGGGTATTACCCCTGGGAGTAAGCATGATACCAGTCGTTCTTAAATCACTGTATTCAGGCTTAACTTACATTAATCCGGTATCATAATTTTTTCTAGAGATGGAAAACACTAGAAAATGCTGCTAACTGCACATACCTGATAGCAGAATAAACTGCACGCCATTCTCTCGCTAAAGTTACCTCATCTGTGTAATCCCCTCAGACATATGTGAGAATAGCAATGGATCTTAGTTACAACCTGCTAAGATCATAGAAACCTCAGGCAGATTCTTCTTCTATTTACTGCCTGAGATAAAATAGCACAACTCCGGTACTATTAAAAAATAACAAACTTTTGATTGAAGAAAATAAACTAACTATATTTAACCACTCTCTCCTACAACATCCTAGCTTGTTGACAGTTGCAAGAGAATGACTGGCTATGACAGTTAGGGGAGGAGCTATATTACAGCTCTGCTGTGGGTGTCCTCTTGCAACTTCCTGTTGGGAATGAGAATATCCCACAAGTAATGGATGATCCGTGGACTGGATACACTTAACAAGAGAAATAAGTTGTTTGATTAAAAAGTGGGAACTGTGGGGTTAAAGGCAAGAACTATTAAAGTAAAAGCTTTGTCAAAGAAGATGGGGCAGGAACACATTTGGGAATTAATGCATTTGTCAAAATTCAAAACAAGTCAGGCAAAAAACAGGATTAGGAAGAGCACAAAAAAAGTTACAAATAAATTTACATTAAAATGTTAAAGTTATGTGAGGGGTTATGTGGAAGGGAACATTAATGTTGTGAAGGTTATGTTTTTTATAATTAAAAATAATTGTAATATTTTTTTATATATTTTTTTTTTCCAAAATAAATTTTTATTGAATAAATCAAATCTTACAATAAAGTGTAATTGCAATGTCTAACAGTCATCATCAAAACAATATGGAAATATTATTTTTATAAGGCAATACACACTATATCACATTATAAACCTTGTTAGTAGTCCATCAAATGTGTATATTCCTCCTATATAAATTTAAGAGAATAATAGTCCTCCAGTCTATGTATCCGGAAGTAATGATACTTTTCTAGAGATAACGTCAAGTTGACACATTCATACCATTCCCTTATTGAAGGAGTTGACTCTTTTTTACATAATCGGGGTATCAATTGTTTAGCACAATTTAACATTATGTATAAAAGCGTGGATCTCAGGCTGCAAGTCAATTTAACTGATTTGTGAAATAGGCATGTCAAGGGGTCTAAGGGTACAGTGTTATGTATTGCTTTGTTTATCTCTCCTATTATGGACTGCCAGTATTAAACCATTTTGGGGCATTCCCACCATATGTGTATTGGCGAGCCTACCTGACCACATCCTCTCCAGCAATCAGCAGTTGTTGCTGGGTAGATATGGGCTAATCTCTGGGGCGTATAGCACCATCTACTAAGTAATTTCATGTTAGTTTCACGAAATTTCATGGAGGAGGCTGAGGAGTTCATCTTAGAAATGATAGCTATCCACTTTTTTTCAGTAAGTTTTGTATTCAATTCTGTTTCCCATTTCTGTGTGTATGTAGGAAGTGTGCAAGAATTTCCCTGCAAGATCAGCTTATATGAGATAGATAAATGGCCCTTAGTTATATTTGCCTGGTAACAGAGGGACTCAAATGGGGTAAGTGGCCTACTAATTTTAGGTTTTTCAGGATGGGAGGAGATTATATGAGTTAATTGATGATACTTAAACCATTGGTTAAAATATGGTATGCCTAGGTTAAGTAAATCTATGCTTGGGCGTAGCCTACCATTGTCGAGCACTGTGTGATAGAGAATAAGTGAGTGTATGGAGCGTATTGAATTTAGAGTGAAACTTTTCTCCCTATCGAAAATATGATTCACGAGAAATGGGGTTAATGGGGAAGGATTCGATGAGAGTGTGGAATGCTTTTTAAGTGCCCTATCCCATTGTTTGAGTGTTTCAACAGTGAGGATGGAAGTAGTATGTAGTGCCTTCCGTTGTGATGCTGGTAACCAGCAGCTACTACTGAGATTAGCGGAATTGGCTAAATCCCGTTCCAACGCTACCCATTCCTTATCGTTCTAGTGCCTACACCAATTAATAATGCGTACAAAGTGAGCGGCTAATTTATATAACGCTAAATTTGGTACTCCCAACCCTCCTCTCTCTTTAGGCATATACATCGTCTTCATCGACACTCTGGTCATATGTTTGGACCATATATAGGTATTAATGGAGTTTTGTAGGGATTTCATAAAATGTTCAAGTATGGGCATAGGTAGAGCCTGTAACAAATAAAGTATCTTTGGGAGAATCATCATCTTAATAGCACTTATTCGACCTAGCCATGATATAGATTTGTACATCCAATTGTGAAGTTCCTGCTTAATCCTTTGATGTAGTGGTAAAAAGTTTAGAGTGAATAATTTATCTTT
The DNA here is from genome assembly GCF_027579735.1 of Bombina bombina. Taxonomy (NCBI): domain Eukaryota; kingdom Metazoa; phylum Chordata; class Amphibia; order Anura; family Bombinatoridae; genus Bombina; species Bombina bombina. The sequence goes on from NC_069499.1 coordinate 1,035,473,753, forward strand.
GTCACCAGTTATTTGTATCCCTAGGTATTTGATAGATGTAGTTTGGAGTTTATAAGAAAATGTTTGTTGTATTTGCTGTGTTACATATCGAGGATTATGTAAGCCAAGAAATTCCGATTTGGAGTCATTAATTTTAAAGTAGGAAATATTACTGTATCTGGAAAATTCAACAGATAGGGCCTTAAATGAATTTAATGGATTTGTGAGGGTAAGCATGACATCGTCAGCATACAATGCCATTTTATATTCTCTATTATGTAAAGTAATACCCGAGATGTTATGGTTCTGACGTATGTTTGTCGCTAGAGCTTCGATAGCCATTACGAATAGGATGGGTGACAATGGGCAATCCTGACGTGTACCATTCGAAATTATAATTGATGTTGACAATGAATCGTTCAAGCGTATTTTAACTGTAGGGAATAGGGCAAATATTTTCTCAATTATAAATGGTCCGAATCCAAATTTATATAAAGTGGCCTTTAAGAAATCCCAATTAAGCCTATCAAAGGCCTTTTCCGCGTCTATAGATAAAAATATCGTTGGTATATCCATTTTGGAAACATAATCTAAGAGATTAATTATTTTAGTAGTATTATCCCTAGCTTCACGGTTTGGCATGAAACCTGCCTGATTGGTGTTGATTAATAGAGGGAGTATTTTATTGATACGGGTAGCTATTATCTTTGCAAACAACTTTGTGTCCACATTGAGGAGTGATATAGGTCTGAAATTAGCTGGGGTGGTGGGAGGTTTCCCAGGCTTGGGAAGAACAGTTATATGGGCTTCCACCATATTCTGGGGGAATGGGTTGTCTTTATTTATTTTGTTGAAAAGGGTCAAAAGGAACGGGACCAAGATATCCTGAAAGGTTTGATAGTAACGTACTGAGAACCCATCTGGGCCTGGACTTTTACCCACATTCAAGTTTTTAATGACTTGAAGTAGTTCTGCCTTAGAGATCGGAGTATCTAGCTCCGCCATTTGTTCGTCAGTTAAGGTGGGAAGATTGGTATTGTCTAAGTATGTGGGTATATTAGACTCTAAATCTGGTTGAGGTTCTAAATCTGGTTGAGGTTCATTTAGATTGTAAAGCCTATTGTAATAATCCCTAAATTGTGCGATGAATGCTGGGGTGGTGTGGTTTTTTTGTTTATTGGGAATATGCAGTTAATGTACATAGGATTTAAGTTTTTTAGATTTCAGATATCTGGCTAGCATTTTCCCTGCCTTATTTCCCTCATAGAAAAATCTTTGCTTATATTTCTGAGCTATGGACTGCTGTTCCTGAACAAGTAACTCTTTGAGTTGGTATCTACAATACTGTAAATTGTGTAGATATCAGGTTCCTTGGTTATTTGAATCACAACTGCAGAGTCTAAATAAATTATATTTGTTTCACAACTGAAGTACAGGCTATTATATCAGCATAGACTGTTTTACTCAGGGTGATTTTTATAAGGAAGGGCAGTAAGTCTTTATATGGTTATATATTATTGTTATACCATATAAATATTTAGAGACTGAAAGTAAGTATTAGTATTAATAACAGCTTTTGACATTGGTTGTGCTCAAACCCAAATGAGAGAGATAGTGTTCATTGTAAAAAGCACTGAAGCGTGAGAGATGTGAGACACACAGACTGCAGCTGCTGACAGGGGCGTGACCTGCTGCGAGACACAGCACACTGAATAATGCTTTCAGCGTGGATATCTGAACACAGACCAGTGAGTGTAATAGGTTCTGTGAGACACGCTGAGTTGTAAGGAGCTGTATGGCACGCTGAGATGAATGAAGCTGTGTGACGTCACGTAAAGTCCGTTACTGTCCGGTATGAGAATGAATCAAAGAAAGTTTATAAAATTAAATGAAACATACGTTGCAAAACATAGTAATATCTGAGAGACAAAGTCAATTTAGATAAGTTCAAGAGAAAACATGATATTTGAAATTAGCCGTTACTTTAGGCATCCAAGGTAAATTAGATTTGATACAAATACCATAGCGGTAGTAGGTAGAATCCTCCTGTTGGAAATTAAGTAGCAATTCCTGTAGAGATGTGGAGTTGAAATAAATTAATACTTCTTGGAATAGCAAACTTCAGGATAAATGAGACTAGTTGTTATTAGTCCCTTTATGAGACCAAACTGCAGCTGGTATTTGTAATCCCAAATGTTAAAGTAGTTGAAGTAAATCTTCTTTTGATAAGAATATAGCTTATAAGAAACAGAGCACTGGTTTCAGCAAACAATACTCAACAACTAAGCACTTGTTTGGGGCGGGGTGATGCCTTAAGTACAGGTGAGGAAGGTGAGTTGAGGCAAAAAGTAAAAGCAGGACTGGAATCCTTACAGACCCCCCCCCTCAAGCAAGCCGACCACGGGTTGAAATTTAGGTCTACTTGGATAGCGTCTATGGAAACGAGCAATAAGCTTCGGAGCATTAATGTATGCATGAGGTTCCCAAGTGTCATCCTCTGGGGCGAACCCTTTCCATCGGACCAGATACTGTAATTCTCCATTATAATGTCTTGAGTCCAAAAGATCATAAACTTCATAGACATCAGTGCCCAATTGAATAGGAGAAGGGGGTAGAAGAGGTACATCAGGCTTATCTCCCAAGTAGGGTTTCAATAATGATACATGGAAAGTTGGGTGGATGGGTAAAGAATCAGGTAGGTCAAGCCGGACGGCATTTTCATTGATGATGTGTAGAATTTTGAATGGGCCAAGGAACAACCCAGCCAATTTTTTACTTGGTAAGTGCATTTTAATGTTTTTGGAAGATAACCAAACATAGTCCCCTATGGAATATTTTGGAGAAGCTCTACGACGTAAATCATAAAATTTCTTCTGAGAAGCCTGAGCTTGTTTGATGTTATCACGTAAGTGTAGGAAATTTTCAGCTATGTTTTGTGTTAACACATCAACAGATGGTGAGTCATGTGTAGAGGTCATTTGGATAGTGAATCTTGGATTAAAACCATAATTGGCGAAAAAGGGAGAGTAATTTGTAGTGCTGTTAATGGTATTATTATAGGCAAATTCAGCCATAGAGAGAAAAGAAGTCCATTTATTTTGATGATATGAGCAATAGCAACGTATATATTGCTCAAGCCACTGATTGAGTCTCTCAGTTTGGCCGTTAGTCTGAGGGTGGAAGGCTGTGCTTAACCTTTGATCGATTTGGAGTGCTTTAGTGAGTGCTTTCCAGAAGCGTGAGGTGAATTGGGTTCCTCTATCAGTAGTTAAAATGGAGGGTAACCCGTGGTATCGTACAATGTGGTTTAGAAATAAGTATGCTGTTTCAATGGAAGTGGGTAACTTGTGATAAGGAATAAAATGTGCCATTTTAGTAAAATGATCTGTAACAACTAAAATGGTAGTTTTTCCAGAACTAGGTGGTAAATCAACTATAAAATCCATTCCCAAATGAGACCAAGGAGATTCTGGTACTTCCAGAGGAATTAAATAGCCATAGGGAGGTCTCCTTTCTGGTTCTGATACTGTACAGGTTGTACAATGTTGTATATATTCCTTTATACTGGTTTTCATCGATGGCCACCAGTAACTTCTGGAGATGAGCTCATGTGTACGTTTGATACCTGGATGACCAATTAGTGGAGGGTCATGATGATCTTTGATTATTTTCTGTCTGAAACGTTCTGGAATATATAGTTTAGAACCATGAAAGTAAAAACCATTCTGGAGGCTTAGGCTATCTAGTAGGGTTTGGTCTTCTGAAGATGGATCAGATTGGTATTCCTTATCCTGTTGAGATAGGATAGCAAGGAAGCGAGTAGGGGGAAGAAGTCTAGTAGGAGAGTCTTCTTGTACAGGTCTTGAATCTCGTCGAGAGAGTGCATCTGCCTTCCCATTTTTTGATCCCGGCCTGTACATGATTTGAAAATTGAAACGACTAAAGTAGAGACTCCATCTCACTTGACGTCCAGATAAAGTTTTGTTATTTTGTAGATATTCCAAATTCCGGTGATCAGTGTAAATCACTATAGGTAGGGAGGTACCTTCAAGAAGATGTCTCCAGAATTCAAAGGCTCTTTTAATGGCTAGAAGTTCCTTGTCCCCAATGGAATAATTGATCTCTGCTGAAGTCATAATTTTTGAATAGAACCCAACTGGGTGTAGTGGTTCTTTAGGAGACTGTCTTTGGGAGAGGACAGCGCCAAGAGCATAATCTGAAGAATCCACCTCTAGGGTATATTGAAGGTTTGGATCAGGATATTTCAGAATGGGAGCAGATGAAAAGGAATTCTTCAGGAAGCTGAACGCATCATCCTGTTCTTTAGTCCACTGGAAAGAGCAATTAGCACTAGTTAATTTAGTCAGAGGTTTCGCAATTTTTGAGAAATTGCGAATGAACTTTCTGTAATAGTTACTGAAGCCAAGAAACTTTTGTAGTTCTTTCCGTGTTGAAGGTGTGGGCCATGATTTTACTGCTTCCACTTTGTTATCTTGCATTTGAATCCCATTTGGGCTGATGGAGTAACCCAGGAACTCTATTTTGTTGGTGTGGAAAATACATTTTTCCAATTTGGCGTAGAGCCGATGGACTTGGAGTCTTGCTAAAACCCAACTAACATGTTTGATATGTTCTTCTAGATTTGTGGAATAGATTAGAATGTCATCTAGGTAGACAACAACACATGTGTCAAGGAGATCATGGAAAATGTCATTAATAAAGAACTGGAAAGTTGCGGGTGCGTTAGTTAAGCCGAAGGGCATAACTAGATATTCAAACAACCCATACCTAGTTCTAAAAACGGTAAGCCACTCATCTCCCTCTCGGATATGCACTAAATTGTACGCCCCTCTCAAATCTAATTTAGTAAAAATCTGAGCATGCCTGAGTCTTTCTATGAGTTCAGGAATGAGGGGGAGAGGGTATCGTTTTTTTATGGTTATTTTGTTCAATTGTCTGAAGTCAATGATAGGCCGAAGAGATTGGTCTTTGTTCCGCACAAAAAACATTCCTGCACCAGCAGGAGAAACCGAAGGACGGATAAACCCTTTCTTTAGATTTTCATCTAGGTAAGTCTTTAGATGATCCAGTTCTGGTTGACAAAGTGGGTATAAATGTCCAATAGGTGGTGTGGTTCCAGGTTTCAGTTCAATAGGGCAGTCATAGATTCTGTGTGGGGGAAGGGTGTCTGCTTCCTTCTTACTGAAGACTTCAGAGAACTGCTTGTACATTTCTGGTATCAGAGTTTCTGATGTGGAGGATAAACTGTGAAAAAAGGTTCTATGGCAAGTCTGTTGACAGAAATCAGAATTTAATTGAACATTTAAGGATTTCCAATTAATATCAGGTTCGTGTAGCTGTAACCATGCTATCCCAAGTACTATTGGGAATAATGGAGAAGTGATTACATCAAAAGTGAGATGTTCATGATGTGTTTTTAATGTGGTGACAGAGAGCGGGATGGTGTGATGTGTAATCGGCCCTGATGATATCTCAGAGCCATCAACCACACGAAGGAAAATAGGAGACAACTTTTTTATCAATGGTATTTTATTTTTTGAAACCAGAGAACTGTCAATGTAGTTTCCTTGTGCTCCTGTATCCAAGATGGCTGGAATGGTCACTTGCTTATTTGCCCACTGTAGAGAAAGAAGTAAAGAACAATGAAGAGGGTTGTTATGCTTTGACTGGAGAGAAAGATTGGTATGGTACTTACTCTTCTTGTTCTGTGGCAAAGAGGGGCAATCCTTTAAAGTATGAGATGAGGATGCGCAATACATGCAGAGGCCTCTAGTCTTCCTTCTGATGCGTTCTTCAGGAGTTAGAGGTCCTCTAATAAAACTTATATCCATTGCTTCAGCACCAGTTGAACCAGTATGAGGACTGTTAGAAGTGGAATGGTTTAGAACCTTATCCTTCTTGTAAACAATTTCAGGGTATTGACGTTCAAATCTTCTTTCACGTAATCTCCTATCAATTTGCCTGCTGAGCTTCATAAGGCCTTCCAATGTTTCAGGTAACTCAGTTCGGGCTAATTCATCTTTTACTGCGTCAGAGAGTCCAAGCCTGAACTGGTTTTTTAAAGCAATGGCGTTCCATTGAGAGTCAATAGAATATTGCTTGAATTCTGTTATGTAACATTCAACAGGTTTGATACCTTGTTTTAGGTTCCTCATCTTTTTCTCAGCAGTATACTGTAGGTTAGAATCATAGTATAATTCATCCATGATATCCAGAAAAGATGAAAAAGATGAGAGAACAGCATTATTTGTCTCAAAGAGAGTGTCTGCCCAAATGCGAGGTTCACCTCTTAAATAGCTTATCATTGTAAGGACTTTAACCCTATCATTTGGGTATGTTCTAGGTTTAAGGGTGAAATTAAGCAGACAAGCATTTTTAAATTGACGGTATAAATTCCTATCTCCATTGAAAAAATCTGGAGGTGCAATAAATGGTTCTGACAGATTGTCAGGAAGGCTCTGTTTAGTAGAGACAGTGTATTTTATTACTTTTCTTAAAGTTTCATTTTCTAATTGTAACTCTCTAAAGGCTTGACTAAGTTGGTCAACTCTTTGTGTTAAATTATAAACAATTTGAGGAAGCTCTGCTGGATCCATTATTTATGGCTTAGTTGTTATATCAGGTTCCTTGGTTATTTGAATCACAACTGCAGAGTCTAAATAAATTATATTTGTTTCACAACTGAAGTACAGGCTATTATATCAGCATAGACTGTTTTACTCAGGGTGATTTTTATTTTTTATAAGGAAGGGCAGTAAGTCTTTATATGGTTATATATTATTGTTATACCATATAAATATTTAGAGACTAAAAGTAAGTATTAGTATTAATAACAGCTTTTGACATTGGTTGTGCTCAAACCCAAATGAGAGAGATAGTGTTCATTGTAATAAGCACTGAAGCGTGAGAGATGTGAGACACACAGACTGCAGCTGCTGACAGGGGCGTGACCTGCTGCGAGACACAGCACACAGAATAATGCTTTCAGCGTGGATATCTGAACACAGACCAGTGAGTGTAATAGGTGCTGTGAGACACGCTGAGTTGTAAGGAGCTGTATGGCACGCTGAGATGAATGAAGCTGTGTGACGTCACGTAAAGTCCGTTACTGTCCGGTATGAGAATGAATCAAAGAAAGTTTATAAAATTAAATGAAACATACGTTGCAAAACATAGTAATATCTGAGAGACAAAGTCAATTTAGATAAGTTCAAGAGAAAACATGATATTTGAAATTAGCCGTTACTTTAGGCATCCAAGGTAAATTAGATTTGATACAAATACCGTAGCGGTAGTAGGTAGAATCCTCCTGTTGGAAATTAAGTAGCAATTCCTGTAGAGATGTGGAGTTGAAATAAATTAATACTTCTTGGAATAGCAAACTTCAGGATGAATGAGACTAGTTGTTATTAGTCCCTTTATGAGACCAAACTGCAGCTGGTATTTGTAATCCCAAATGTTAAAGTAGTTGAAGTAAATCTTCTTTTGATAAGAATATAGCTTATAAGAAACAGAGCACTGGTTTCAGCAAACAATACTCAACAACTAAGCACTTGTTTGGGGCGGGGTGATGCCTTAAGTACAGGTGAGGAAGGTGAGTTGAGGCAAAAAGTAAAAGCAGGAATGGAATCCTTACAGTAGAATGTGGGGGTCTGTGGGTCTCCTCTTGTGTTGGAGTTCTAAACTTGAGAGTTGTGTGGTGAGTTCGGTATAGTGTTGCCTTTCTATCTTTTGTTTTTGGGCTTTATATTTTATAAATTCACCTCTCATATAACATTTGTGTGTTTCCCAAAAAATAAATTTGTCTACTTCTGGAGTGTTGTTTATTTCAAAGAAGTCCATAAGTGACCTAACTAATGTCTCCTTCCAACAGGGAGTCATCTAATCTCCACTGGAATTCAGAATTCCTAGTGTTAGGCCAATTTAATTGTATTAGCATTGCAGAATGATCTGACCATGAAGTTGTTTTTTTTAGGGAATTTTTAGAATATGTCAAACCTGCCTGGTTAATAAAAAAATAATCTAAATCGCTGTATGTCCTGAAAGCGGCTGAGAAAAAGGTATAGTCTCGTTTATCACCATTAAAGTACCGCCAGGTATTAAAAAGGTTGTATTCTCTAAACATTTTCCATAGGAAGCGGGCTGTTTTTAGGGAAACCCTCGATTTGGGGTTTGAACTATCTATTTGTAGTTGAATTGGGAAGTTAAAGTCTCTGCCCAATATGATGATTCCTCTAGAGAAGTCTATAATCTTTTGAAACATCATTCTAAAGAAAGATGTATATGTTTATTATTTGGTGCATATATGTTGAGAAGCGTCACTGGGGTACCGAATAGGAGACCAAAGACCCCCAAGAATCTACCTTCTCTGTCTTTAGATGTCTGTATATGCTGGAAAGCTATATTTTTATCAATGAGGATACTAACCCCCCTTTTTTGTGTAAATGAGTTATGGTAGTGCTGTGTATAGTGGTAACCGTAGTATTTGGGTTCCTTATGTTTTTGGAAGAGGATATTTGCTTGATGCTTATACATGTCTGCTAGTGCTATTGAGCGTTTTTGGGGCGAATTGAATCCCTTAACATTCTGGGATATGATACTTAGATTATGTGTCTTTATATTTGTTGTGTGGAAAAAGGGAAAATGTGTGGTCTTTGAAAATAATTTGTCACCTGTTTTTACATGAGGGAGTCAAACAACCTTGGTACATCATATAGCAACAACATTCCAGCGTCAATGCAATATTGATTTGTCTACGATAACATGATGCATGACTACAAAAATGGTGTACACCCTCTAGAACCTGGGTTGTCATACAACAACATTTAACCATATTTATAACATGACAAATAACTAATATAACGTCCAAAACAAAAACATATGTACTTCGTGTAAAAATTTTCTGAGTTTCAGAATTAATATGAGAACTAAAACAATAATTAGGGGTCATATATAGGGTGACCTTTAAAATAGAGATAAGGTAAATAATTAAGGCCTTCAGTGATATGTAAGAATAATTACAGATCCTGTAACATAGGCATGGTTTGAACATTATAATATTCTTTGAGAATAGTACCGGGAACCTACTGTCATTATTTTCATAACTAAAAGCAGAGTGCAAATATTATCATTGCTCTAAGCTTGTATATATGTATGTGTGTATGTATGTATGTATATATATATATATATATATATATATCTCAAGAGATACTCATATTTACAAGTTCTCTGAATCCGAAGCTGAATCCTCTTCGTCGGGGGCCACTTGATTTGTGGGTTTAGCTAATCTCTTCTCCCTCGGTGCAATAGAGGGATTAGATACCGCTTTCCCTTTTTATTTGTATGACAAGACAACGTCCCACGGTCTTTCTTGTGTCTTTCTTTGGTGTTTTGTTCCTTCCTTTTCTGTCATTGGTTGCAGCAGGAGTATAGCCGGTGGCTCCAGGCCAAGCAGTCTGCAGAATTGTTCCACTTCCGACAAACGTGAACAGAAGAACCTTTTATTATTGTGGAGTACAAGTAGTTGGAAAGGAAATCCCCATCTATAAGGGATTTTTTTGTTCCTCATGAGTGTGGTTAGGTGGGATAATTCCTTTCTTCTCTGTAATGTCCTCACAGCCAGATCAGCATAGAACTGTATAACAACCCCTCGAAAGCGTATTGGTTGTTTTTTTCTGGAAGCGGCCATGATATTCTCTTTCTTCAAAAAGTTCTTAAATTTTATTATGATATCCCTTGGGGGAGCAGTGTCTGGAGGTTTCGGCCTAAGGGCTCTGTGGGCCCGTACCAATTGTATGTTAGCAGCGTTAGGATCACTTAGTAGATGTGTAAAGAGAGCAGGTAGGTATACCGAGAGGTCCTTTGGAAGTACTGATTCTGGAACCCCTCGTAGCCTGATGTTTTTCCTCCTACCCCTATTCTCAAGATCCTCTAGCTTATCTTGCAAAGAAGTTATCAGATCTGTTTGCTGACCTATTGTGTCGTGCATAGTTGTTAGATCCTCCCGTATGATGTCCCCCTGATCTTCTAATGCTTCAACCCTGAAACCAAGGGTATGCATATCTTGCTTAAACTTCTGCAATTCCTCCCTTATACAGGTTCTGACTACTTTAGCAATGTCCTGTGTTGATGCTAGGGAGGATAAGATATGTGATGGAATTGAGGTCTGGCTTGTGTCAATCATTTCTTGAGCATTGTGAAGGGAGTCATCTGGGGAGGGTGGTGTACTAGGGGCTTAATGTCGCCTTTGTGCCTTCTGGTCAGCAGTGGCAAAAAATTTACTTACAGATTGACTCTTGTTTAAAGGAGTATATGAGTTTTTTTTATAGGTTTAATACCCTTTTTTGTAGCCATCTTTAGTTATGTGAATGAGATTTCCTCAAACCAAAGTGAATAAGAGTAAGAGTGTTCAGAAGGCAATGTCCACTGCCGTTAGATATAAAGTGGAGTATTAGCTCTGAGTAGCCTATTTCAGCTGCACCGCAAAATCTTTGTAAATGAAGGTATGTGGGACACCAGAAAAAAATGTTATTCATACACCGCTGCTCAGATCTCCTTATCCCCCTTAATGTCAAGCCTGTGTCTGCTTTGGGGCTTAAGTTGGGAAGATTACATGCATAGACTGGGGTCTCTGTGTTACCTCTCCGTTATGGCAGATCCGGCATTGTAGGTTGGGTAATACTGTTTGCCTCCTATATATCGCTCTATCTATTCCTCCATAGGAGATGTTACACTTTCCCACTGCTGTGCTTACCCAACAAGGGTTAATCCTCCTCTCTGTGGGGCTCGTGTGTCTCTCCCTGCCTTTGTTCTGTGTCAATTATATAGCAGTCTCTGTGCTCGTGGCCTTACAACATGGTCGCTGCTGAGTTCTTTTAGAACCTGCTCCCTCAGGCTGTGCGCTACTGACTAGCGATCAGAGAGCATTGATAGGGTCTCTGAGGTGTCCAGTATGTAATCCGTGTGTTTATAACTCTGAAAGCCTACATTAGACCATATCAGGTCTCCTTGTCTCCGGTCCTCTTCACAGAGCTCAGGGCTTAAGCAGCCATTTTTTTGCTGCGGCCGGCTCCTCCCCTCCTTTTTTATATATTTTTGTTCTTTATTTAATAAAATAAAAAAATATATAACGTTCCTTAATAGAACTACTGTCATTTTTATTGCAAATGAAGAACAATTTTACCCCTGAAGGCTGTAGCGCACATGCATAAATTCTGCTGGGCACTAAAACTGACAGGAGTTCTATTGAGGTGCGCTATGTATATTTCATTTTTAAATATAAAGGCTTTTATAATTTAAATAAATAATTATAATATTTTGTATAATTAAATATAATTGTAATAATTAATAATTATTTATAATAGTTATTTTTCTATATTTAAAAGTAAAATTGCATTACACATTAATAGAACTCCTGTAGGTTTTAGCGCATATTAATTTTTTTTACTCCTTTTGGCTTTAGCCCACATGCTAAATTTCTATTAAGGAGTATAAATCCAGTATGTGTGCTAAAGCTGACAGGAGTTCTATTAAGGTGCATAATGTATTTTTTTATTTTTAAATACAGAAAAAATTATTATTATAATTAATTAGAAAAAAATAATTATAATTTGATTTAATTAGAAAAGGCCTCTATAATTAAAAAAAAACATATATACATTATGGGTCAGATTATGAGTGGCGTGCTGTTTTTGTGAGCGATATTGGGCTTATCACAGCTGTCTGCAATAGTCATAAGATCGCTCGTATTACAAGTGGAAAGTAGATGCAAACACATAAGCGCACTTGCGTTTTATACTAGAATGATTACCGCAACCTCAGAGCTTTGGTTTACTGTTACGCAAAACAAAAAGTGTCACAAAGCAAATCACAAATGTAATAACTAAAAAAGTTGTAAGGGTTTAAAGATATGAAATCTCAGGTGTAAGAAAAAAAAGGCAGACAAAAGGCTTTAACATAGAGATACATACACATGTCTAAATATGAACATGCATGTATGTTTATATGTATGTACATATGTATTTATATGTGTATGTATGCATTTACAGACATATATACACATATAAACACATAAATATATATATATATATATATATATATATATATATATATATATATATATATATATTGTACCAAAAAAACATCAGATAGATGTATAGAAATATGTATAAATGGAATGTGTAGAATTTCATATTTTCATGTCGGGTTTGTGCGTGAGTAGGATGATTTTCCACTTTTTGCGCTCCATTGATGTCTTTGGAGGAATTCACTTCTAAAAAAAATACTCTAAAAAGTGCCCTGAAATGGGCATTTGACTTGGCATTGCCCTTAAAAGGCCATTTAGCTCTTTTGATGCCAATGAAGAAAAAAAAAACAATCTGAAAAAACCCCACTAACCCTGAAGATGGTACTTACCAAAGATGAATCCAGACGACGGCGCTCCATCTTCATCCATCCGCAATCTTCTTATCTTCATTGCGGTGGCAGTCTTTATCAATTTTCAGCTCTTCAAAACAGACGTCCTTTTCACGTGGTCACCAGCCGCACACTGAATTTTGAATGCGAGGCACCCCTTCCAAATTAGTCCATTCCAAACAATCTTCTATCAATTGTAAGATATTTGTTATTTGTACGTAGATTTTTAGGGGAACAATGGGATTAAAGGGACAGTAAAATCAAAATTAAACTTTCACAATGGTTCAGATAGAACATGCAGTTTTAAACAACTTTCCCATGTACTTATATGATCAAATTTGCTTTGTTTTTTTTTATCCTTTGTTAAAAAGCATACCTTTTGTAGGCTCAGGAGCAGCAATGCACTACTGGGAGCTAGCTGCTGATAAATGGCTGCACATATAAGCCCCTTGTTCTTGGCTCACCTAATGTGTTCAGCTAGCTCACAGTAGTGCATTGCTGCTCCTTCTACAAAGGATACCAAGAGAATGAAGCAAATTTTAAGTAATAGATTTGTGCAGCCAACAAATTTTCATTTCCGACAACATTTTTGTAAGAAATATTGGGAGAAATTTGGTTCCCCGAATAGTCATTGGCTGCACTATTTGGTATTTATTTTGTTTAAAACTAAATGAATACGAATATTTGCTAAACAAATGTAAATGTTGAAATCTACAGATAAAAAGTTCACCTGTAGTTTTATACTTACCTTTTCCTCGCTGGAAAGCACGCTAACCCAATCCTCTTCTTGCCAGAACACCGGCTGCACTAACAGCAGGCTTAATGCGTTCTCTGCTCCCAGGACCTACACTAACTTTAGTGCTGATTCTGGGAGCCGACCACACATAGGGGTAGATTTAACAAGGGCCGAATGGCCCCTGATGCCCCTGTTTCCGCACGAGCCTTCCGGCTCACCGGAAACAGCAGTTATGAAGCAGCTGTTTTCTTATGATTTTCTGTGGTGACATTTAGGGCTAAATTATCAGTGGAGCTCAATCGATAGCGCAGGGTGCATTCGTTTTTGTGCACAGAATAACACGCAATCTGTAATTAATAAATGGATATATTTTAACCAAAGAATCTTAAAGGGACAGTCAACTTTTGTTGTTTAAAAAGATAGATAATCCCTTTATTACCCGTTCCCCAGTTTTGCATAACAAACACTGTTATATTAATATACTTTTTTACCTCTGTGATTACCTTGTATCTGAGCCTCTGCAAACTGCCCCCTTATTTCAGTTCTTTTGACAGACTTGCATTTTAGCCAATCAGTGCTCACTCCTAGGAGCTTCACATGTGTGAGCTCAATGTTATCTATATGAAACACGTGAACTAATGCCCTCTAGTGATGAAAACTATTAAAATGCATTTAGATTAGAGTCGGCCTTCAAGGTCTAAGAAATTAGCACATGAACCTCCTAGGTTTAGCTTTCAACTAAGAATACCAAAAGAACAAAGTAAAATTGGGGATAAAAGTAAATTGGAAAGTTGTTTAAAATTGCATGCCCTATTTGAAACATGAAAGTTTTTTTTGGACTTCACTGTCCCTTTAAGATTCTCTGGCAAACCCTCTTTTCCATTCACTTGTAATAACAGGTTGGGCGCTATTCTAAGAGCAGGGCTGCAATAAGGATAACGCACCCTGCGTTATTGGTTTCACGCCACATGTAATCTATCTTAATATTGGGTGCAGTTTGAATTTTGATATCAGAAAAACTGTGATCATCCCCATAGTTAAAGTAATCTCCAGAGCAGCATATTCACTAGTTGTAGCTAGCAGAACACAATGGATGTGCCTATGTCTAAAGGCATTTTATATGTAGCCACCAATCACCAGCTGGGTCCATTAATGAATTGCTGTTCCAGAGCCAAAAACACAGAATTATCATCAACACAGCATTCCTTCTATCATTAGGTCCTTGAGATTGTTAAAGACAGATTGTATTCTATGTGTGGACGCAGACACAAGTCTGAGTTTGAAATTGTGGATGGCAGAAATAAACTTCAGCTTTCTAGCTTAAAGGGACACTGAACCCAATTTTTTGTCATTCCTTATTCAGATAGAGCATGCATTTTTAAGCAACTTTCTAATTTACTCCTATTATCAATTTTTCTTCATTCACTTGCTATCTTTATTTGAAAAAGAAGGCATCTAAGCTTCTTTTTTGGTTCAGAATTCTGAACAGCACTTTTTTATTGGTGGATGAATTTATCCACCAATCAGTAAGAACAACCCAGGTTTTTCACCAAAAATGGGCCAGCATCTAAACTTTTTTTTTTTTTTTTTTTTTTTTAAATATTTATTTATAGACCAACAGTGTTATCACAGCATTATTGTGGCATAATCAAAGCAATATTACAATCACATAATCATCTCATCACGCAGGGTAGTCAAAACATATCAAATAATATGACATTTTATGTTGTAAAATATACCTAAATAAAAAGGTAAGGAAAAAACTGGCTTATTTATCTAGGCAAATGTTAATTAAATATTTACATCAACAGAAAAGAGGTAAGTTATAGCCCACTAGGTTAGAATAAGATCAGACAAAATCATGTCGGGCAAAAAAAAAAAAAACCTTTACCCCATTATCTGGGTAGAGCATCTTTTCTTTTTTACCTCCAATTTTACAGTGCGGTTTAACCATTGTTGGTAGATTTTTAGTTTTAAATTCAACACAGTCACCCCAACAAGACACACAAAAAAACCACTTTTACATACATCCTTGCCTATCCCTCGCGACCCCACCCTCGAAGAGATCTATGCCCTGGTATTATCTGGTATAACACGTCTATGCCCATTCAAGGGGTAATCTACCTGTCTGCATCAATGTATCAAAAAAAGTTGTTTTCTTTATAATAGATATAAATTGTTGTTGAGTTGGGGTGGGATAGGTTTTAATTATACCCAACCACTTTTGAAGATACTTCTCCAATTTCCCTTCTATGTATAAGTCACTGGAATATTGCTTCATAATAAATATATTGGCAATCGAAGATTTATAATTTTGAAAAGATAAAGGTCTGGTGGCTTTCCAGTTTAACAAAATGAAATTACGAGCAGCTAAAATCATTGTATTAATTGTCTTGTATTGTTTGTTTTTCATGTAAGCGCACATAAAAAAAAAACACTCCTGTGGGCTTAATGTGAATGATTCATCTAAACTTCGAGATATCCAGAAATTTACCTTATTCCAGAACTGATTAATTATCGGGCAACTCCAGAAACAATGCATAATATCCGCGTTCGGATTACCACATTTCGAGCAAGCGTTATTACCAGTAGGGTACAAATTTTTAAGATGTGTGGGCGTAACATATGTCAAATTAAGAAGTTTGCAGTGTGATTCTCTCCATGAGATAATACTAGTTGTTTTTCGTAGTCTTCTAAAACTGCCCTCGAATTCTTCAAGGGTAATTAAAGGGAAATTTATTTTCCATTTCTCAACTAATACCTCTAAGCGAGTCTGGCCAGCTTTTTAAATTAATAAATTATACATAAAAGAGATAGACATATTGCCCTGTTTGTAAATGTTAACTATTGGGTTAATATCTCCCAACTTCCAATCAGTTTTGTTATCTTGCCACAATATTTCATACATATGTCTCAATTGTAGGTATGCAAAAAAGCTATGCTTGTGTAGCCCAAATTCTTTCTGGAGATCCGCAAATGATTTTGCCATATCTAGCGTGGTATCCCTAATTTGTATCACTTCTTGCAGACCTTTGCTAGCCCAGTCCTTGAAAGTTCTAGAGGAAATTCCGGTTGGGAATTTAGGATTGCCACAGATTGGAAGATATTTAGAGGATTTCCAATTAGTTTTTAGCTCATCACATAATTTATGCCACGCCAGGATGGGGTTCAGTAATGTCCCCATTCGGGCCAGCCGCTTGAGTAGCTCCTTCTTATCTAGATGTATCAGGGCTCTTAGGGCATATGGGGCCACAATTTCCGTTTCTAGAGATAAATTTGTTGAATATTCTTTTTCTGTGATCCAATCCAAAATATATTTACTTTGTGTAACTAAATTGTAGTATCTAAGATTAGGAAGTGCCAGGCCTCCTGCATTTATGTGTAAAGATAGGTTATATGTAGATATTCGTCTATGCTTTTGTTTGCTGTAATACTATTAAATAAGGCTGAATCTTTACTCTTCATCAGAAACGGGAGATTTTGCAACAGATATAGTAATTGTGGAAAAAAGATAGTCTTGACCATGGCAACTTGGGCTGATAATGATATAGGGAGCAAGGTCCACTTATCTACCTCATTTTTATATTTACACAGATAAGGTGTAAAATTTAATTTATACCAAACATTAGGATCTTTGTGGATTTTGACCCCTAAGTAAATTATAGTTTCTACTGACTTAAAATGATATCTACGTGTTGCGGTATCATTTTGAGTGATCCACAGAATTTCAGATTTTTCTGGGTTAATTTTATAACCAGCAAAAGACCCGAATTGTTTAGCCAAAGTCAAGAAGAGTTGGATCAAAGAATCAGATTCACTCAAGAATAGAAGTAAATCATCCGCGTATAAGATGAGGACTATTTTAATTTTACCGACCATTATCCCAGAAAGTTCTTGCCTTAATTTAAGGTTCAAGCGCCAGGTTGAACAGAAGGGGTGACAGAGGACAGCCCTGACGAGTAACTTTTTCTAGAATAATGTCTCGCGAGAGTTCAGAGATAATTAATAAGTTCGAAGTTGGATTTTGATAGATTGCATGTATCATATTTAGAAAATTGCCCTTAAGTCCAAAACTCATTAGTGAATGAAATAGATGAGATCAAAAGCCTTTTCGGCATCAATCGCCAATAAAGCCATATTAGATCGCTCTCTGCATACTTTACCCCTATCTTTGGTCCAAAAAAAAAACTAGGACGGTCAGAACCCGGCGTATAATTTTAGACACATTTCTACCTGGCATAAAGCCAACTTGATCAGAGTGGATTAACTTCCCTATATAGGCTTTCAGCCTGTTTGCAATAATTGCCGTAAAATTTTTATAATCACAGTTTAATAGTGATATTGGTCTATATGAAGACATGTTTTCTGGGTCTTTATTCTTTTTAGGTATAAGAGTGATAGTGGATGCCAAGAAGTATCTAGATGGTTTTTTATTTTCAATATAGTAAGAATTAAACAACTTTACTAGAGTATCTGGAATATGCTCGAGTAAGATTTTGTATAGTTCTATTGGAAGCTTATCGGGACCAGGGGCTTTGTGAGTTTTAACTGTTCTAATCTGTTTTATCACTTCTTCTACTGTAATAGGCGTGTTTAATAATTCTAGCTCTTGAGCGGATATTTTAGGAATTTTAAGATTATTCCAGAAGCTCAATTTATTTTGTATGTATTTATTTCTCCCTTCTTATAGATCTTTTTGTAAAATTTGAAAAAAGCATCTAAACTTACATTTTTCCATTTCAAATAAAGATACCAAGAGAATGAATAAAATGTGATAATAGGAGTAAATTAGAAAGTTGCTTAAAATGTCAGGCTCAATCTGAATCACAAAAGAAAAAAATTGGGTTCAGTGTCCCTTTAACTTGCAATCTCCTGTGGCTGATGCTTTTCTCAATGTCTGCTGAACTCCACAAGCTAAACTATCAGCTGAATGTGTTTTGACAAATGTACTATTAACTGGAATATACTATGTTTAAAAGATCAACAGAATATTTACCAGCAGATGTTTATTTTGACCTTGACCTAACAGTTCCCCTAGTTCATTTTACTTTTATTAATGTATCAGTGTTTGTCAAGCATGCAATATGAAAAATGATGTGCTGCAACTGAACCATCTTACTGTATAAGCAACATAGCAATTATAAAAAGACACTATAAACAACAGATTTACATAGAACCAATATTTCACAATCTATAAAACAATAATATTTACATAATATCAACACTTGGAAACATCTTGCACAAACTATGTAAAATAAATGTGTTCATATTAATTAATGCAAGTGATGCATTTTTTTGCTACAAATATGGCTCAAATTACACATTGGAGACTCTGTAGCACTTGAGGTTTATCAATCAATGCACTGAAATAGGGCTCTATGACTTAAAGGGACATGAAACCCACATTTTTCTTCAGATATAGAATGCAATTTTAAACAGTATTCCAAATTACTTCTATTATCTAATTTGCTTCAATCTTTACATATCCTTTGTTGAAGAAATAGCAATGCACATGGGTGAGCCAATCACACAAGGCATCTATGTACAGCCACCAATCAGCACCTGCCGAGCCTATTTAGAAAGGCTTTTCAACAAAGGATATCAAGAGAATGAAGAAAATTAGATAAAGTAAATTGAAAAGTTGTTTAGCCCCTTAAGGACCTGACATTTCAGACAAAAACGTCCCCAAAAACCAGAGCATTTTTAGCATGTTTGCCCTCACTACATTTATTTATATATATATATATATATATATATATATATATATATATATATATATATATATATATATTTTTTTTTTTTATTGAGACAGTGAAACATAAAAAAAAGGCAACATACATAGGAATCTGGCGTGTACAAAAGATACCACCAATCACACTAAGATGATTGTACATACAAAACAATTGACAATAGGAATGCTGAGTAAAATGTAATATATAGTAACTAAAGGCTTTCAACCAACTAAACATATGATACTAAGGAGGAAACTGAAAGACGGTCATCTTAGGTCTCTTGGTATTGGTATATCAAACATAACTCATTTCCAACCAAACTTTTCTCATTTTCTGTTTTATACCATATCATTCAATATCTCTTGTAGTTTGATAGATCCAAAGGGAAAGGGGAAGGAAAGAAGGCAGGAAGAGAGAAAAGAAAAAAAGAAAAAAAGGAGGGGGGAGGGAATAAAGGTGGTGATTATCTAATAGTTTCAGGGGGGGAATTTCTCAATCTAGGATGTCCAAATCTCATAATAGGTGTCCATTTTGTCTAATATTGAATAGGAGTATGATTTCATTCTCAGAAGGAAGTTAACTGTTGTGATGATTTGTGTAATGGAGGGGGGGGGATGGAAGTTTCCACGCTTTTGCGATTTCTAGTTTAAGAGACATAAGTATATAAATGATTAGAGATTTTTGAGCGGGAGGTAATGTCGGGAAGTCTAAGTGAAGGAGACATGTTTGTGTGCATAATAAGGGTGTGATATTTAAAGAGTTCAAAATGCCAAAGAGCTGTGTCCAAACTGGCACAATCTTAGGGCACGACCACCAGATATGAGCTTGAGTACCTAGTTGGCCGCATCCCCTCCAACAAGTGGGGGGGTGGGTGCTGTAAATCTTGTGGAGAGCGGAGGGGACTAAATGCCATCCGACCGTAAGCTTATAATGAAGTTCCCACATTGTCGAACAGTGTAGTAGCTTTTTAGTAAAAATTTGTTCTTTATACCAAGAGTCAGTGTCAGCAGTGAAATTGAATTCTCTCTCCCATGCTACAAGTTGAGAGATTTTATGATGGGAAGAGGGGTTAAGTAAAATGTCATAATGGAAGGAGAGTGTCCCTTTAAGTTTGTGACCATCTCTGCTCCCATCCCGTAACAGTTCTGAGGTTCATTATTGGAAATCCCCACGCTCGGACCATTGAGCAAAGTCGAAAGGTTTCAAATCTCAGTGACATTGGGATGTGCAAATTACCACAAACGGTATTATAAGATAATGTGTTTGTGTGATCGTATAAATCTGAGATATAAGTAGCTTTGAATTTTTTCCAGCCGGAGATATGAGAGTCTGAGAGACAAAAGAGAACACTACTAATTGTTTGTCTCGGGGATAGGTGGGGGGCGATAGTAGGTAGATGTCTAATTTGTTCCCAAAATTGTAGGGTGTCATAATCACCGGATGGGCAATGTTTAGATTTTTCCGACAATGAGATGGAATCCATGGTAAGTCTATCAAGTGTAAACCTGGAGGGAGGAGGGATTGTTCAACCTCCCTCCAAGAGGAAAGATTATCTGTATGACCCCAACTCATCAGATGGGTCAACTGAGCCGCTTGATAATAAAGGATAATATTTGGTATGCTGAGCCCACCTTTGTCACAAGCCCTCTGTAAGGTCTGTCTGGAGGTTCTTGGTCTTTTATCCTTCCATATATAGCTAGTGATAAGGCTTTGTAGCTTATTGAGAATGGGCCTAGGAACGTTGATCGGGAGGGATCGGAACAGATAGGTTATTTTGGGAATGAATGACATTTTAATGGCAGCGATCCTTCCTATCCAGGAGATTTCACGGTATTCCCATGAGTCTAGGAGTTTCCTCCATTCTGGGAGTCTATCTGTGTAGTTCTTAGTAATGACTGTGGTTGTGAGTGGGCTGAGGTATATACCTAAGAGCTTAATGGAATTAGGTGACCATTGGAACTGGTATTTTCTCTGTAAGGATGTCAGCTCATGTGGTGGTATATTTATGTGTAGAGCTTCTGTCTTAGATATATTGAGTTTATGATGGCTCAAGGCATTAAAAAGGGCGAGAAATGTAAAAACGGCTGGAAGAGATGTAGATGGATTAGTAAGTAGGAGCGTGACATCGTCAGCATATAAGGTGATTTTATGTTGAGACCCCAGTATAGGAAAACCTGTAATATCTGGGTCAGATCTTATCGCTTGCGCTACAGGTTCTATAGAAAGAGCAAACAAGAGTGGAGAAAGAGGACAACCCTGTCTAGTCCCATTAGAAATTTCAAAGCAGCTAGACTGAAAGCCAACTCCCCTCACTCTAGCCGCTGGGGTTGTGTACAGGGCCTGTACTGAACGTATAAATTCATCTAGTAACTTAAAGACTCACAGGGTTTCCCATAAGTATTCCCATGTCACCCTGTCAAAGGCTTTCTCAGCATCCAATGACAGGGCGAGCATGGGGATCTCCTTCCTCGCCGCTTCCACCAAGATATCAAGTACACGTCTTGTAGCGTCCAGGCCTTCTCTTTGGGGGATAAAACCCACTTGGTCCGGATGGACCAAGGTGGATATAATTTTAGATAAGCGATTCGCGATGATCTTGGCGTAGAGTTTGGTAGACATGTGCGGTTCGTTTTGGATTTATTCGGAAATTCGGAAAATTCGGTAAATTCGGAGATTCGGATCGATTCGGATTTCCGAATTAAAATAGTTCCGAATCTACCGAATGAATCCGAAATAGCTGCCGTATCTCCGAATAAATCCAAATTAGCTCTATAAAATTCGGCATTCCCCATAGGAAACAATGGGGAGTTTCGGCTGAAAAAAAACCTAACACCGCAGCCCCATTGTTTCCTATGGGGAAACACTAAGTCTGCACTTAACACCCTAACATGTACCCCGAGTCTCTAAACACCCCTAATCTGACACTTATTAACCCCTAATCTGCCGCCCCCGCTATCGCTGACACCTGCATTATCTTATTAACCCCTAATCTGCCGACCGAATATCGCCGCCACCTACATTATAGCTATTAACCACTAATCTGCTGTCCCTAACATCGCCAACCCCTAATCTGCCGACCCGATATCGCCGCCACCTACATTATAGCTATTAACCCCTAATCTGCTGTCCCTAACATCGCCGACCCCTACATTATAGTTATTAACCCCTAATCTGCCCCCCCCAACGTCGCCGCAATCTAGTAAACAAGTATTAACCCCTAATCTGCCGACCCGATATCGCCGCCACCTACATTATAGCTATTAACCCCTAATCTGCTGTACCTAACATCGCCGACCCCTACATTATAGTTATTAACCCCTAATCTGCCCCCCAACGTCGCCGCAATCTAACTACAAGTATTAACCCCTAATCTGCCGACCGCAAATCGCCGCCACTATAATAAATGTATTAACCCCTAAACCGCCACACTCCCGCCTCGCAAACACTATAATACATTTTATTAACCCCTAATCTGCCCTCCCTAACATCGCCGCCACCTACCTACAATTATTAACCCCTAATCTCCCGCCCCCAACGTCGCCGCTACTATAATAAGGTTATTAACCCCTAAACCTAAGTCTAACCCTAACACTAACACCCCCTAACTTAAATATAATTTAAATAAAACGAAATAAATTTACTATAGTTAAATAAATGAATCCTATTTAAAACTAAATACTTACCTGTAAAATAAACCCTAATATAGCTGCAATATAACTAATAGTTACATTGTATCTATTTTAGGATTTATATTTATTTTACAGGCAACTTTGTATTTATTTTAACTAGGTACAATAGTTATTAAATAGTTATTAACTATTTAATAACTACCTAGCTAAAATAAATACAAATTTACCTGTAAAATAAATCCTAACCTAAGTTACAATTACACCTAACACTACACTATCATTAAATTAATTAAATAAATGAATCCTATTTAAAACTAAATACTTACCTGTAAAATAAACCCTAATATAGCTGCAAAATAACTAATAGTTACATTGTAGCTATTTTAGCATTTATATTTATTTTACAGGCAACTTTGTATTTATTTTAACTAGGTACAATAGCTATTAAATAGTTATTGACTAATTAATAGCTACCTAGTTAAAATAATTACAAAATTACCTGTAAAATAAATCCTAACCTAAGTTACAATTAAACCTAACACTACACTATCATTAAATAAATTAACTACAAGTACCTACAATTAAATAAACTAAACTAAATTACAAAAAATAAAAAAATATTACAAGAATTTTAAACTAATTACAGCTAATCTAAGCCCCCTAATAAAATAACAAAGCCCCCCAAAATAAAAAAATGCCCTACCCTATACTAAATTACAAAAGTTAACAGCTCTATTACCTTACCAGCCCTTAAAAGGGCCTTTTGCGGGGCATGCCCCAAAGAAAACAGCTCTTTTGCCTGTAAAAAACCCCACAATACCCCCCCCCACATTACAACCCACCACCCACATACCCCTACTCTAACCCAAACCCCGCTTAAATAAACCTAACACTACCCCCCTGAAGATCTCCCTACCTTGTCTTCACCCAGCCGGGCCGAAGTCTTCATCCGATGGGGCAGAAGAGGACATCCAGACCGGCAGAAGTCTTCATCCAAGCGGGGCAAGAAGAGGTCTTCCATCCATCAGAAGTCTTGATCCAGACGGCATCTTCTCTGTTCATCCATCCGGAGCGGAGCGGCAGCATCCTGAAGACATCCGACGCGAAGCATCCTCTTCTTTCTTGATCCGACGACTAAATGACTGTACCTTTAAGTGACGTCATCCAAGATGGCGTCCCTTGAATTCCGATTGGCTTATAGGATTCTTTCAGCCAATCGGAATTAAGGTAGGAAAAATCTGATTGGCTGATTCAATCAGCCAATCAGATTCAAGTTCAATCCGATTGGCTGATCCAATCAGCCAATCAGATTGACCTCACATTCTATTGGCTGTTCCGATCAGCCAATAGAATGCGAGGTCAATCTGATTGGCTGATTGGATCAGCCAATCGGATTGAACTTGAATCTGATTGGCTGATTGAATCAGCCAATCAGATTTTTCCTACCTTAATTCCGATTGGCTGATAGAATCCTATCAGCCAATCGGAATTCAAGGGACGCCATCTTGGATGACGTCACTTAAAGGTACAGTCATTTAGTCGTCGGATCAAGAAAGAAGAGGATGCTCTGCGTCGGATGTATTCAGGATGCTGCCGCTCTGCTCCAGATGGATGAACATAGAAGATGCCGCCTGGATCAAGACTTCTGATGGATGGAAGACCTCTTCTTGCCCCGCTTGGATGAAGACTTCTGCTGGTCTGGATGTCCTCTTCTGCCCCATCGGATGAAGACTTCAGCCCGGCTGGGTGAAGACAAGGCAGGGAGATCTTCAAGGGGGTAGTGTTAGGTTTATTTAAAGGGGGTTTGGGTTAGAGTAGGGGTATGTGGGTGGTGGGTTGTAATGTGGGGGGGGGGTATTGTGTTTTTTTTTACAGGCAAAAGAGCTGTTTTCTTTGGGGCATGCCCCCGCAAAAGGCCCTTTTAAGGGCTGGTAAGGTAATAGAGCTGTTAACTTTTGTAATTTAGTATAGGGTAGGGCATTTTTTTTATTTTGGGGGGCTTTGTTATTTTGTTAGGGGGCTTAGATTAGGTGTAATTAGTTTAAAATTCTTGTAATATTTTTTTATTTTTTGTAATTTAGTGTTTGTTTTTTTGTACTTTAGTTTAGTTTATTTCATTGTATTTAATTGTAGGTACTTGTAGTTAATTTATTTAATTTATTTCATGATAGTGTAGTGTTAGGTGTAATTGTAACTTAGGTTAGGATTTATTTTACAGGTAAATTTGTATTTATTTTAGCTAGGTAGTTATTAAATAGTTATTAACTATTTAATAACTATTGTACCTAGTTAAAATAAATACAAAGTTGCCTGTAAAATAAATATAAATCCTAAAATAGCTACAATGTAACTATTAGTTATATTGTAGCTATATTAGGGTTTATTTTACAGGTAAGTATTTAGTTTTAAATAGGATTCGTTTATTTAATTAATTTAATGATAGTGTAGTGTTAGGTGTAATTGTAACTTAGGTTAGGATTTATTTTACAGGTAAATTTGTATTTATTTTAGCTAGGTAGTTATTAAATAGTTATTAACTATTTAATAACTATTGTACCTAGTTAAAATAAATACAAAGTTGCCTGTAAAATAAATATAAATCCTAAACTAGCTACAATGTAACTATTAGTTATATTGTAGCTATATTAATAGCTAGTAGGGGGCTTAGATTAGGTGTAATTAGTTTAAAATTATTGTAATATTTTATTATTTTTGGTAATTTAGTGTTTGTTTGTTTTTTGGTACTTTTCTGATGGATGGAAGACCTCTTCTTGCCCCGCTTGGATGAAGACTTCTGCCGGTCTGGATGTCCTCTTCTGCCCCTTCGGATGAAGACTTTGGCCCGGCTGGGTGAACACAACTCAAGGTAGGGAGATCTTCAGGGGGGTAGTGTTAGGTTTATTTGGGGGGGGGGGTTGGGTTAGAGTAGGGGTATGTGGGTGGTGGGTTGTAATGTGGGGGGGGGTTATTGTGTTTTTTTTTACATGCAAAAGAGCTGTTTTCTTTGGGGCATGCCCCGCAAAAGGCCCTTTTAAGGGCTGGTAAGGTAATAGAGCTGTTAACTTTTGTAATTTAGTATAGGGTAGGGCATTTTTTTTATTTTGGGGGGCTTTGTTATTTTATTAGGGGGCTTAGATTAGGTGTAATTAGTTTAAAATTCTTTTTATATTTTTTGTAATTTAGTGGGGGGTTTTTGTACTTTAGTTTAGTTTATTTCATTGTATTTAATTGTAGGTACTTGTAGTTAATTTATTTAATGATAGGGTAGTGTTAGGTTTAATTGTAACTTAGGTTAGGATTTATTTTACAGGTAATTTTGTAATTATTTTAACTAGGTAGCTATTAAATAGTCAATAACTATTTAATAGCTATTGTACCTAGTTAAAATAAATACAAAGTTACCTGTAAAATAAATATAAATGCTAAAATAGCTACAATGTAACTATTAGTTATATTGCAGCTATTTTAGGGTTTATTTTACAGGTAAGTATTTAGTTTTAAATAGGATTCATTTATTTAATTAATTTAATGATAGTGTAGTGTTAGGTGTAATTGTAACTTAGGTTAGGATTTATTTTACAGGTAAATTTGTATTTATTTTAGCTAGGTAGTTATTAAATAGTTAATAACTATTTAATAACTATTGTACCTAGTTAAAATAAATACAAAGTTGCCTGTAAAATAAATATAAATCCTAAAATAGCTACAATGTAACTATTAGTTATATTGCAGCTATATTAGGGTTTATTTTACAGGTATTTAGTTTTAAATAGGATTAATTTATTTAACTATAGTAAATTTATTTCGTTTTATTTCAATTATATTTAAGTTAGGGGGTGTTAGTGTTAGGGTTAGACTTATGTTTAGGGGTTAATAACCTTATTATAGTAGCGGCGACGTTGGGGGCAGGAGATTAGGGGTTAATAATTGTAGGTAGGTGGCGGCGATGTTAGGGAGGGCAGATTAGGGGTTAATAAAATGTATTATAGTGTTTGCGAGGTGGGAGTGCGGCGGTTTAGGGGTTAATACATTTATTATAGTGGCGGCGATTTGCGGTCGGCAGATTAGGGGTTAATACTTGTAGTTAGATTGCGCCGATGTTGGGGGGGCAGATTAGGGGTTAATAACTATAATGTAGGGGTCGGCGATGTTAGGAACAGCAGATTAGGGGTTAATAGCTATAATGTAGGCGGCGGCGATATCGGGTCGGCAGATTAGGGGTTAATACTTGTAGTTAGATTGCGGCGACGTTAGGGGGGGGCAGATTAGGGGTTAATAACTATAATGTAGGGGTCGGCGATGTTAGGGACAGCAGATTAGGGGTTAATAGCTATAATGTAGGTGGCGGCGATATCGGGTCGGCAGATTAGGGGTTAATACTTGTAGTTAGATTGCGGCGACCTTGGGGGGGGGGCAGATTAGGGGTTAATAACTATAATGTAGGGGTCGGCAATGTTAGGGACAGCAGATTAGGGGTTAATAGCTATAATGTAGGCGGCGGCGATATCGGGTAGGCAGATTAGGGGTTAATACTTGTAGTTAGATTGCGGCGACGTTGGGGGGGCAGATTAGGGGTTAATAACTATAATGTAGGGGTCGGCGATGTTAGGGACAGCAGATTAAGGCTTAATAGTTATAATGTAGGTTGCGGCGATATCCCATCGGCAGATTAGGGGTTAAATAATGTTATTATAGGGTTTGCGATGTGGGGGGGCCTCGGTTTAGTGGTTCATAGGTAGTTTATGGGTGTTAGTGACTTAGTGTACTAAATGGGTGTTAGTGTACTAAAACATACCGAATTTTGGAACCGAATAGAACCGAATTCAGCCGAATCGGAATAAATCTGAAACGAATTTATTCGGATCCGAATAAATCTGAAACGAATTTATTCGAATCCGAATAAATCCGAAACGAATTCATTCAAATTTTGCCGAATCCGATTCGATCCGAACCGAAATTCGAAAAGTCCGAATCGATCCGAACCGAAAACAAACCGAATTTTTTAGCCGTGCACATGTCTAGAGTTTGGTATCTATATTGAGTAAGGAGATCAGGCGATAGCTACCACACTCCAATGGGTCCTTATCAGGTTTGAGAATGGTTGTAATTGTGGCCTCCAGAAACTCCTTCCGAAAATGTCCTTTATTTTTAACTTCATTGAAAGCTCTGCATATAATAGGGGAGATCAGGGGGTCATAGGTCTTGTAGAATTGACTAGTGAAGCCACGAGGGCCTGGTGATTTAGCAACTTTAAGATCCCCAATGCCTGAGCGAACTTCTTCAAGAGAAATCGGGGAGATAAGATCGGGTATATCTTTCGAGTCAAGTTGTGGAAGGTTCAGAGACTGTAAAAATTAGCGAATATTGTCTGGGGGGAGTAATTGGGTAGAGTCGGAAGACTCAAGGTTATAGGTAATATAGTTTGTAGTAAAAGTCTCTAAAAGTTTTCCCTATTGCTCTCGGGGAGGTCTCTATGCCACAGCTTGAGTGGAGATTGGTTATTTTAGCTTGAGCTGTTCTATTCCTTAATTTCCTTGCTAATAGTGAAGAGGCTTTGTTGCTTTTATAGTAGTATATTTGCTTAAGCTTTTCTAAGCTGGTTTGAGTTTTGTTAAACTTGTTAGTATTCTAATCTGTTTAGAAATATCTGTGATTTGGGTGTTTAAGGGGATGGTATAGGAGATAGAAATCTTGCTTTTCAAAGATCTGAGTTGGCAATTGAGGGACTCCAAGGAGGCACCTTGTGCTTTCTTCATTTGTGAAGCTTTTGTAATGTAGTTTCCTCTAAGATATGCCTTCAGAGTAGCCCATAGAACCTCAGCCGAAACAGGTGGGGTGTCATTCATAGCAAGGAAGTCAGAGATGATATCCTGTGTTTCTATTTTAAGTATTGGGTGAGTAACTAGGAAATCTTTAAGATGCCACGGAGATGTAGGAATGTGAGGAGATTGTGTACCTAGTGTCATAGAAAGTGAATCGTGGTCAGACCAAGATATAGACGAGATTTTTGTGTCCGAGACAAATTCTACGACGCAAGCACTTAGAAAGAAGAAATCAATCCGAGTGTAGGATTTATGTGGAGCAGAGTAGAAAGTGAATTCCCGGTCTCTTGGGTAAAGGACTCTCCATGCATCATATAAATCATGTTGTCTAAGGAAGAGTCCCAAATTAAATTAAAATCACCTACTACTACTAATTATCCCTGTTTAACCACTGACACAGAGTCCAGTAATTGTTTGAAAAATTTGCGTAGACATTCACTAAAGTGAACAGCTTGTTATTTAGCTTGCAAATTAGTATGATGAATCGGGCTTGTGAGTCACATTCTATGTATAACGGTTCGTATGAAATAGAGGAGTTGATTAAGATCGCTACGCCTCTCGACTTGGTTTTATATGAGGCAGCTATCACTGTAGGGAACTTCCTATAAGAATGTATAGTGTCCGTGTTGATAAGCCAGTGTTTTCCTGAATAAAAGCTACATCTATTTTAGAGCAATAAAGCACCTTGTGAGTTGAGGGTCCGAATGTGTAATTGTGCCATTATGAGGGATTAAAGGTAAGTGGGTGGGAAGGGAGACTTCAGGAGGGATCTAAACAATAAAATCAGAGAGAGTTCTTAACTACGAGAGTTTAAAGTTTTAGAATAGAGTTTTGTAGACTATGTATGAGATGAGCTGGGGTAGGGATTTCAGCGTGCAAGAGCCGTTTGTAAAAATGTAGGGGGGGTAAGGGGGTGGGAGCTGCAAAAGGGATCTGTATGCAACGTTCTGGGAGGTGTATCACGCAAAATATATTTGTAGCAGACCAAGTGCTATAGGGTCCATATAAAATTAATAGAAAAAAAAAAGGAAAGAAGAGGGAAAGAAAAATAGGATAAAGTAGAGAGAGGAGTGGGGTGCTGGGGTGAAATCCCCGCTCTAAGCAGTAAACATCTTGAAAACAGCAGGAGGATAGCAGTGAGCAAAGAACAAGACACATAGCAATTCGGGTTGGATAAACTACTAACAAAATTAACTACAATCAAATTCCTAAAAGAAAAAAGGAAAAAAACAACAAACAACAAAATTCCAGAAGTTCTTTCATAGCTATACATTATAAAGAAGTCTAGATAAACTTACATTACACTAATACAAAGTATATTTATAGGACAATGTGGACTGTTGCAGAAGTTTTGTCTGTCAGGTGGCCTGCACTATCCTTATTTTTCGTCTATACTCCAATGTGATATGTTTGAAAAGGTGGGACGATCAATATAGTAGTAGCATTGGATTTGAGGAGTATAGGTGTAATGAAGAGCTATGTCTTCTTAAACCACTATGAATGAAATGAGAAAAAGTTGTATTATAGAAGTGAGGAATCCCACCCATTCTCCTCAGAGGTCTTCACCTACTATGTTAACCAGAAGGTAGTATACGAACAGGCAGTGTACAGCTCCACAGTTATAAGATGCAAGTGACAGGAGGGACCGTCCAAATTACCTCCAAACATGTAGAAAAGTAGAAAAATCCACAGCACCTTATCAAATTTTCAACACTTTTATTGAAATATCTTTCTCCCATATAGGTACAAAGCAGGTAGCAGCAACGTTTCGGGATATTATCCCTTAATCATGCTAATGAGCCTCATCTGATGAGTTACATTTATAGGCCTGCACTTTAACCCATAGTATACTGTTACAAAGTGAATTTTATCACTCAACATCACAACCTAGTGGTTACAAATATTATTACAGTTAAACATATATATAAATTTAAAAGCAATTTACCTATTCATTTGTTGATTAACCTATGTACATATCTTTGTTAATACTCAATATCTGCTGCATAATATTACCAATTTTTTCTCAATTTTTATTAAACTTCCATTTATTATAGAAACACTTTGAGGTCCAGCTCTCTATTGATTCCTTTAGGAATTAAAGCATCCAATTTATATATCCAATAAGACTCTTTTTGTTTTAATATAGTTTCCTTATTGCCACCTCTTCTTAAATTATCAACTCCATCAATAATTTGCCACCGTAGTTGGCTTATATTGTGGCTTGCACTCAAAAAATGGCAAGATACCGGGGCTTCCTGGTCCCCACATCTAATATTGGATCTGTTTTGACTCATCCTATCTCGCACTCTTCTGGTGGTCTCACCAACATAGATTTTTGAACATGGGCATTTAATAAGGTATACGACATAGGATGAGTCACACGTATAAAAATTGTTAATGCTAAAAAAAAATTCCTGTCTGGGGATGTTGAAATTCTGTCCCTTTAATAACCGCATTACATCAAAAGTTCCATAGCTTTTCTTAGTAATATATTTTTGTTTCTTTCTTGATCCCAAATCATTCCTAACTAACATATCCCCCAAATTTTGCCAATGTTTAGATATAATGTTCCTGTGAACATTATATCTAAACATTGGCACATCTTAAAAAAATTGTAATTTAAATATTGAATCTTTTAAAAAAACACCTATGATAGCATACTGAAGGATCCAAAATTTGGGAGATATGTTAGTTAGGAATGATTTGGGATCAAGAAAGAAACAAAAATATATTACTAAGAAAAGCTATGGAACTTTTCCATGCTTGGGTTGTGCAAGTTGTAGTACGGTTATTAAAGGGACATAATTTCAACATCCCCAGACAGGAAAAAATTTTAGCATTAACAATTTTTATACGTGTGACTCATCCTATGTCGTATACCTTATTAAATGCCTATGTTCAAAAATCTATGTTGGTGAGACCACCAGAAGCGTGCGAGATAGGATGAGTCAACACAGATCCAATATTAGATGTGGGGACCAGGAAGCCCCGGTATCTTGCCATTTTTTGAGTGCAGGCCACAATATAAGCCAACTACGATGGCAAATTATTGATGGAGTGGATAATTTAAGAAGAGGTGGCAATAAGGAAACTATATTAAAACAAAAAGAGTCTTATTGGATATATAAATTGGATGCTTTAATTCCTAAAGGAATAAATAGAGAGCTGGACCTCAAAGTGTTTCTATAATAAATTGAAGTTTAATAAAAATTGAGAAAAAATTGGTAATATTATGCAGCAGATATTGAGTATTAAAAAAGATATGTACATAGGTTTATCAACAAATGAATAGGTAAATTGTAAATTGTATATTGCTTTTAAATTTATATATGTGTTTAACTGTAATAATATTTGTAACCACTAGGTGGTGATGTTGAGTGATAAAATTCACTTTGTAACAGTATACTATGGGTTAAAGTGCAGGCCTATAAATGTAACTCATCAGATGAGGCTCATTAGCATGATTAAGGGATAATATCCCGAAACGTTGCTGCTACCTGCTTTGTACCTATATGGGAGAAAGATATTTCAATAAAGTGTTGAAAATTTGATAAGGTGCTGTGGATTTTTCTACTTTCTACATGTTAAAGAGAAGGGTGGAGGGTGGGGCTATGTGTACTCAATGAGTCATGTCTCTCGTCCCAAGTTACAAAATAAGGCAAGAGTTCTTCCAAATTTGTGAGGTGATCATTGTGTAAAGTTGTATCTGAACCTAAGACTATGTATGTGTAACAAGGCCATCCCTCATAAAACGTTGGTAGGAAAGTACTATAGAGAACTATTACCATTAGGAGTACCAATTTTCCATATATGAAATTTAAAGAAAAAAAGAGCATAGAATAATCCAAGGTAGAATATACAAGCTATAGAACAATAATGAAAATTATGAATTTACTGCAGTGCAAATGTAGTACTTAGCAGGTTACCTTACCCAGCGTCTGAAGATTAGACAGGATCTTCTCAGAGTCATGGGACGCCTGGATATATCCGCTAAACCAGAAATATTATAAGAAAAAAAAAAAAAGGAGCAAAAAAAAAAATACATTTATGTAAAATACTACAATCTCTGAGGATGCAGTTCAGGTGAAATATTCCATTTCACTGTTGATTAGGTTTCATTGACAGGTAATGAAGTGTCTCTCCTTGCGGAATGAAAACTAAAGGTATGTGGTAGTGGTCGCCAAGGTAGGGCTGTAGCGCTGAGCTTCTCTGGCCTTTCAAGAGTAGAGTTCGACTGATTTGTAGGGTGAAGGAGCTTCAATATCTGTAGTAACTTGAGTCCTTGTTCCGGGGTGGTGATGGCATGGGAAGAATCTTCATATTGAAAAAAGAGCTTAACTGGAAAT
The DNA here is from genome assembly GCF_027579735.1 of Bombina bombina. NCBI lineage: Eukaryota > Metazoa > Chordata > Amphibia > Anura > Bombinatoridae > Bombina > Bombina bombina. The sequence goes on from NC_069499.1 coordinate 1,035,506,432, forward strand.
CCCCATCTATATTTAATGTTATTGTTGCGAAGGCATTGGGTGACTTGTTGAAATAGACGTCTTCTGGATAAGGTATGGGAGGATAGGTCTGGGAATATCTGTATAGCCTGAAAAGAATCTTTCAAATTCTTGTTCTGGAACGATGCTCTAAGGATTCTCTCTTTAAATGTAAAATAATGCAGACGCACAATAACATCTCTTAATGAACCTGGAGGGGCATTTCTTGGCCTGAGAGCCCGGTAAGCCCTGTCTATAAGGTTTTCCTGAGTTTGCATAGGACCCAACAGTTCTGTAAATAGAGCTAAGAGATGTTTAGGAAGGTCAGAGGCGCTAATCTCTTCTGAGATGCCTCTCATTCTAATATTGTTACGGCGTGACCTGTCCTCTTGGTCCGCTATCTTGGACTCTATATCTGTGATCATCTCAGCTAGAGACTTGGTGTAGGCAAGAAGGTTGGAGTGATCTAAGTGTAGGTCTTCCTGTTTCTTTTCCATTGTATCCGTTCTCTCGCCGAGCGAGGAAATGTCTCTCTTAAGTTCAGTGACTGATATCTTAAGCTCTTGTTTTAGAGAAAAATAATGGGAGTCCATCTTGTTCGATGCCTCTTTAATAGATTCCAAAATGGATGTGGAGGTGTGGGTAGGTCTCTCAGTAGAGTGAGTCAGAGCCCTAGATGGACCTTTGGAGGATATAATTGAGTCTCTTGAGTCATCATCCGACATATCTTGTTCATACAGATTTTTGTTGGAAAAGTGATCAGAGAGTGTCTGTTTTGGGAGGTCGCTGTGTTTCTGCTTCTTCCTTTGTGCGTGAGCCATACCTTATGTAGCAAACAGCTATCACCAATGCCCAGTCTCTATGCCCAGGTGGGCTAAGCTCCAAGTTAGGGTAAAGAGCAGAGAGATTGAATCCAGCACCCCCCGGCAGGGTATATTTAGCACTGCATGGTGTTGCAGATGAACAGGTCAAAGTCAAGGGGTTGTCCTGGGAATTTGTATGAGACTATGTAAAACCCTTATGGGCAAATAGCAGTCTGTCTCTCTCCAGGGGAGGTGGCTCTCTGCCGAGCGAGTAAGGAAAAAGGAGCTTAGGGTATGACCCATAGGCAATGAGTTCCGACGGGAAAGGGGGAGAGAGAACAGAGAGCTGCTATATATGGTAGCCTTGAGACAATAAAGAAAAAAGAATTCTGCAAGGTTATGCTTTAAGTCTGATCCTCAAGTGCTTCAAATCAAAACCACAAACTGTGTCAACATGCAGAATTAATTTACAGGGCAGTAGGGTATCATAAAGAAGAGTAGGCCTCTGTAGGCTATTTGGTTCCCCAATATGTAGACACTGTGAGTTGACACGTGGGGCTGGTGAGGATATGTCTTATAACTCTTTTAAGCTTAGCGGCATTTACCGCGATTGAATCTAAAGGGCTAGGCTATGTATAATTTTGGATTGTCTTGTATAGAGCCCTTAAAAACTATTTGAGGATATACGAGTATATGATCTTACCCCCTCCGGTTGAACACTCTGAGCTCCTATGTCGTTTCTGCAGTGTGTGAGGAAGGTGGGTATCACAGTGGGTAGTGTTCTGTGGCAGAAGGATTACTGCTGGGCCACCTTACTGTGCGGTGGTAGAGAGTCCGGATCGTGCTTCTCCTGTCCCTAAGCGTCTGCTACTTGTACAGCGCACGGACCTATGCGCTCCGATGCAGCACTATCTTCCTCCTCTTTTGGTGGCAGCGTCTCACCTCTCCCCTTACAGTGTTGCATCAAACCCACTCCCACCCTCCTTCTGCCTCCTCCAACGATGTGCCGCCCACCCGCCTCCCTCATTACACTCCCACCCACCAACGATCGGCACCACTGTTGTGTGAAGCAGAGAGGGCTCAGAGTGGCCCTCTCTGCATCGATAACTCTGCAACTCTATTTCTGCAGTGCCCCACTCGTGGGGCATGCAGAAATAGCTCAATCTCTCTATTTTGAACGAGATTGCAGCAGAGAGAAGCCCAGGACTGCAGGGACGTACAGGATACGTCGCTGCTCCTTAAGGGCATAACAACCAGCGTTGTACAGGGTTAAAATTGCATTTTATTTCCAAATCATGAAAGTAAAAATGTGGGTGTCATGTCCCTTTAAACCAATAGCTGTGTAATTAAACCAATAGCTAATTGTGTTCTTGTGAATTGCTGTGATGACACAGATAGTGATTTCACTGATGGATTACTGCAGACAACTTAAATTGTGACAATTTGAAGAAACAACTATTTCAAACAGTATAAATGGGTAGAAGCCATCTTAAGATGGCTTCAGATCACTGAAAGATTAACAGACACAAGCTATTAAAGGTACCATAGATAACTAATATGGGATTTGTTCAGAAATGTATTGGGTTTGCTGCCAACAAGAGGTATGTACCCATAGCATGGCTTGTTTATAATGATATAATAGGTCACTTATTTTCCAGGCATGACAGTTCTGAGTAGGGCATCAAATCTAGGTTACAGCAGCACCTGTATTGTGATATTATAATGTTACAAAACTTCACCATCCATCAATTCAAGCAAAATTTAAATATGATGCTGACTGCTACAAAATGGCCAGTCCGATGTATTTGCGCATTGATGGTGATCGTATAATGTGTATGAGGGCAGTCTTATTTATGTAACAATTAATATCTCTCAAAACATCTTAGAAAAGCAACCTTAGAGACACTCAATTCGGTTTGATGAATAAAGACTAACTTTAGAGAGACATCAGTAATTGGAGCATTGTTTAAAACATTATTCCTTAAAGGGACACTAAAGTCAAAATTAAACCTTCATGGTTCAGATAGAGCAGCAATTTTATTTTATTATTTTTTTATTGAGGTTTAATGTCATGACATACAACAAGGTAGAACACATGTCAAATACAATAAGCTAATACAAATAATTTCTATAGACAATAATGGGATAGAATGTCACAGAAGACCACTCTTGGGCCTGATAAGACCAATACAAGTTAAAGAGGGTACTCAGAAATAAGAGAGGGCACTCTTGGACCTCATTTAATAAACCTCCTTTTTCTAGAATGATTGGTAAAGACACAAATACATTTAACACAAACATCTGCCTTTTTGGTTCAAAGAATAGTTAGTGACATAAAACATAGCGATAATACAGGAGAATTCTCCATTAAGTATGCCCAAACAGTAGATTCAATGATGTATTAACCAAAAAGGATGGACTTCTTGGGTCAATTCCTAATGAGATATATTGAAAGGCACTTCACTGCTATATTATGAAAAATAAGGTATACTCCTTACATCTGGGGATAAATAACTCAAAATGTATAAATTGGTTGACCACAAGTAAAGCTGTGTATGAAATAGGATGGATTGGAGCTAGAACATAGGGCCAGATTTTCTAACAGGCATTAACAAGGGAATATATGGAATATAGGGAATATGTTGGAATATAGGGTGAGCAACTCCAGAAAAGTGGTTAACAACAAGTCTCACTCATAATGCTTAACATCTAGCTAGGACAAACAACATGAGGTATACACCTATCAGGACATATTATACAGTATAGATCCAGGGTCCTCTTTTTAATAATAAGATATTAGAGAAGATAATGGATGAAAGATCCTGTGCTATATAAATCTATACTATAAAAAGGACTAATATACAAATAGAATATAGGAAACAAAACCGATGCTATTAGAATGCACATCATAAGCTATAATATAAGAATATTCCTCTCGCCGAAATATGGTATGTGTGGTATAACAAAGTAAGAATATTGCATGCAATATGGTCCTACATGTTTGAACAACATCAACACCAAAGCAGGTCCAGCCTGCACAAATCTTAATGTTAGTATGTCTTAATTATAGATATGGGTCACTGCGTGAAAAGGGTTTCAACATTAAAGTAGAGTATCCATTGATAATTGAACTCAGAGATGAACACTATAGTTAGTAAAAAGCTGCTATGATGGTAGAGACAAGCTTAATTGAGTTAATTGTATATTAATGAGTTGCATGTGCCCATATCAGTAACAACATATCAGTCCCTCTATCAATGGGGCATCAGGGTAAGGCACATAAGGGAAGCTTAAAGATAATAAATATATGCTCAGCAGGTCTTGTATTAAAGGTTAAAAGCATAGCAAAAATGGTAAATGTCCAGATGGTGACAGTCTAAAGATACACATCTAGTGACTTCATGCTAAATATATTAAATAAGCTATGGAACGTTAAAATGAAAAAACAATAATAAGGATTAAACTTGGAAGTGAATTCTGTAGTTATTGTACAACTGTGATATTAACCAATTATAGATAATGTAAGTCTATAGGTTATAGGACCCCTACAGCGATAAAAGAAAATCCTATTTTCTGACAGAGAGGCAATATGGGGTTGAATAGTACATCCATAAAAAAATATCCCATTTCTAGTTCCAGAATAGGCAGTTTATTCTTCAGCAGTTCTCTAGGAGCTGGTCACCAGATTGCCTCCAGAGCATGGAGGAAAATCAGGTCTTCTGGGTCCCAAGAGGTGTGGAGATGCGAATGTATAGTAGAGCCAGCGGGGGCTGAGCTGCTGCACAAAGGAACATATGCGGCCCCGTCATGGCTGAAGGGAGGTATGGAGTATGCAACATAGGATTTATATAGATGTGATCCTGTTTCTGCGTTGGGAGCGCTTGTAGATTGCGCCCCATTATCTCCTGGTTCTGTGGCCCCTCTGATCGGAGCACTTTTAATGTGACTGGAGGTAGATTTTTAGAGCTCTTCAGGGCGGTCGTTGCACTTTTCAACAGCACTTTTCAACAGCACTGAATCATGTTGCATTGTTGTTTTTATGGCTCTAAACCAGGGGTGTCCAAACTTTGCTCTCCAGAGGTTTTGGAACTACATTTCCCATGATGCTCAGCTAGATAAAATGCTCTCTGTCTCCCGCTGATATGCTAAAGGTAGGGAGTAGACGCTGGGGCCCCAAAGCGCCATCACTCCCTCCTTCCATCTTACAGGTCTCAGGTCGTTTGGGTTTTAGGAGCGAGTTAGTGCTTCTGTTGCCAAATGCTGTGTTAAGCTCATCTTCTATGACAGCATGGTGACTAACAAGCAAGCCACGCAGCTCCTCCAGGAAACTTGAAGAGATCTCCATAGTGGGTGTTTAATAGTACACTATAGGCAGGAATGAGGCAAACTGTATTTGTCTAAGCCTATACTGTGCCTTACTGAAAAGAGTATTTGCAGTGTCTTGCGGGATTTCACTGCTTGTAGAGCCCACTCAGTGCAGCTTAATGACAGGGCCGAGGGCGCCCCACCGGGGGTATAGAAAAGGCTGAGTTCTTATAACGGCTCCAGGCGCTGATGTCAGCAGCGATTCCTATTACTTTAGATATGAAAAGATGTGGCTTCCAAGATATAAAACAGTTCTTGTAAATAGTTACATGGATTGATCTGCAGAAGGGTAGATTTTTAAAATTATCAAAGAAAAGCTGTAGCAGCACACAGCTATACGACTGAACATGGCCGCTGTCCGGAAGTTTCCCCAGAGCAGCAATTTTATACAACTTTCCAATTTACTTCATTAACAAAATGTGCACGGTCTTTTTATTATTTATACTTTTTGAGTCACCAGCTCCTACTGAGCATGTGCCAGAATTCACAGAATATACGTATATGCATTTGTGATTGGCTGATGGTTGTCACATGATGCAGTGGGAGTGGAAACAGACATAACTTTGAAACTTGCCAGAAAAAAAATCTACGGCTTATTTGAAGTTCAAACTAAGCGGGTGATTTATCAAGCTGAGGCGGACAGTGGCACATATACCCGCCCCTGTCCGCCGTAGCTCCCCGCTGGTGGTCTGAATTCTCCTGGAGGAATTCAGCATTGCACAAGAGTGCTATTTTGCACTTCCGTACAATCCCGCCCCCTGCCTGCTCACAGCCAATCACGCACAGGCAGGAGCTGTCAATCTCCCCGGTTGGAAAAGACATGGGAGATTGAATTTCGCCAAACAAGAGGTGGCAAAAGGTTAGGGAAACAGTGGTCTGATGACCGCTGCTTGTTAAATACGGCGTGCAGGTTCTCGTGTGAGAACCTGCAGCCGTAGGGGCTCAAAGACTGGCGAAAGCCTTTGATAAATCTACCCCTAAGTGCTATTGCATTGTCTTTTTATCACCCATTTGTTGATTATGCAAATCTACTGTATTTACTGGTCCTTTAAGTTACTTTAGTATATTATATAATGTTTATATCATAAATGTTTGGATATGGTTACTTTTGCATAGACTGCCATTTACCGGGCTCACCTTGTCATTGTATTCTTATCTTGTATGATTAATGTTTGTATAATATTTTGGCAATTCAATAAAAAGAAATTTAAAAATATCAATTCATGACTTGTGTATATTAAAATTTCATATAATTTTGAGTTATATCATTTTATGATTTAAAAGTGTTGATTTGAGCAATATTAGCTATGTATTAAACAAAAAAAAAACTATTGTGTTAAACATATAAACTAATTATGCACAAAAATATGTGTAGGCTGTTGAATTTGAATTCAGAAAATCCTGTGAAAATCTGCAGAAAAAAATGTGTGTGCTCTTGACTTGTCCCATGCAAAGTATAAAGATGTTTGAAAAACATAAAAAAGGGGCACCACATAGCATGACACTGTTTTCACATTAAATTCCTGATAGAAATGTAAATACAACACTCACAATTGCAATGGCACCAAAATAAATGATACTGCATGTGCAGGCTGGTATTTGAAAACATTTACCAGATGAAGTTTGTCTTAAACATGGGTGGTTACACATAGTTTATAGACTCTTTATTGCTACACATGAAACACCTGTTTAGGATTAATTCTAATTTGCCCAGAATAATCCCACCATTTATGCAATCTTGTTAATTCAGTCACCTAACTTCTACCTTTATGTATAAAAATTAAATCAACGCTTCTTTAATCCACCTTGATTTTCTACTTTTCTCTCTTTAGCAAATAAAAAATATGACTAAAAAACAAACAACTCTTAATTAACGCTAAATTTCACTTTGTTCAAGACATCACAAACAGCACAAGAGTGGAATCATTAAAAAATATGGTGGTATAAAGTTCAATTTAAGTGACAGCTGCACTGTGCAGTATATTGCCTCTACAGTATTGTAATCATAGGGCCAAGTGCCCAGGAAAAAGATTAACATCTTGACAATTATAAAAAAATGTCAATAATAATCTAAAGGTGTATTTGTCTGGCTAGTCATCTGAACTTTGTGTGTCTGTTATACCTTTGTGAAATGTCTGTTCAAAGAGATTTTGAGCTAACTTTTACTTTTACTTTCAGAAGTATTAAAGTGAGAGAGTTATATTTTATAAAATAGAATATTTTTTTCAAGCTAGTCTTTAGCCTAAGTCATGTGCGCTGCTTTATAAAACTGGAGAAGGGTACAATGTTTAGCTGTTTGCAAAGATATTATTGTATCATGGGATAAGTGCGATTTTTTAGCTTCTGATCACCTATTTAAGTCAAGGATATATGCATGTTATAGATATTATTATTATTTTTATTATAATATGAACATTAGGTGCATGATGATAACATTTACAATTGATTATTAGCTAAATGATGAAAGCAGACAAAATGGGAAGCAGAATCAATATCCATTAAACCTAGGGAGGACTGGAGATTCCATTTTACATGTAGCAGAAACAGATATATGAGATCTCATTAGCCCCAATATACTTAAGCTACCCATCATCCAACTAGTAGATGACCCTGACACCGCTGCTGTTTACTCTTTATGGGCAGGCACCTTATTGCACCCAAGCAGGGGGGCGCAATCCTGGAGCGGCAATACAATATTTTTTTTAGCCAACATTTAGTGCGCCTGTCTGCCTGCAGGACCGGCACTTGCATAAGGCAGGCTAGGCAGCCACCCTAGAGCAGGGGGGCGCAATCTTGGAGCGGCAGCACAATATTATTATTTTTATTTTTTTAGCCAACATTTAGTTCACCTGTCTCATGGGCCTGATGTTCAAAAACCACAAAACCAGCATGGGAAGAAATATTGCAAATCTATGGGAGCTTTATTGAGAATTAAATTGCAATCTATGTGTCCCTTATTTTAAACCCAGAACACTGCACAGCTAAATGAACACCTCTCAAGCTAAAATTTGCTTTTCTAAAATTCTTTGAGCGACCTCACATTAATAAGAACACATCTTAGATAACCTCACCTGAGTGAAGAGCTTTAGATCATCCGGTCTATGTGGCAGTTTTCATGTTATTGCTCTCTTTGTGCTCCTTGTATTTTCTAGTTGTTTTCCATATGATTATCTTGCTCTAAACACAACACTCCTTTCTTTCCTCCCTCCTTGACTCTATCTATTTCTTTCTCCCTCTTTCTCTTATTTTAATTATTTTCCACAAATAGTTCCTTTCATTCATTCTCTTTACAGCTATTTCATATCTTTTTTTTAACCACATTTCTCTAGAACTTCACACTGTTGTTTTCTCTTTCTCTATGTCCCCCTTTCCCCTGTACGATAAGTCCCTAACTCTCTCTTTGTACCCTTAAAGGGACAGTCAACACTAGAATTTTTGTTGTTTAAAAAGAAAGATAATCCCTTTATTACCCATTCCCCAGTTTCGCATAACCAACACTGTTATAGAAATACACTATTTACCTCTGTGATTACCTTGTATCTATGCTTCTGTAAAATGCCACCTTATTTCAGTTTTTTTTGACAGACTTGCATTTTAGCTAATCAGTGCTCACTCCAGGGTAACTTCACGTGCATGAGCTCAATGTTATCTATATGAAACACATGAACTAATGCCCTCTAGTGGCTATAATGCATTCAGATTAAAGGGAGTCTTCAAGGTCTAAGAAATTAGCATATGAACCTCCTAGAATTAGCTTTCAACTTAGAATACGAAGAGAACAAAGCAAAATTGGTGATACAAGTAATTTGGAAAGTTGTTTAAAATTACATTCCCTATTTAAATCATGAAAGTTTTTTTTTTTTGGACTTGACTGTCCCTTTAATGTTTCTTCTCTTACTTCTCCTTTTCTTGTTATTTGCTTCCTACTCTAATGGTTTCTTTTTATTTATTGTTCTCTTTATCACTCACTCTTTGGCCCGTTCATTTGTAAAGTATCTTTTTCTTTTTCTTCAGTCTTTTATCTTCCCTAGACATTCCTAGATTTAAGCCTCGGTTATAAGTGGAGGACAAAAATGTTAGCATTATAGCGAGTTAACATTGCTCAAGTGCAAACCATAGAACTTATATATTTGCTCTGATATTCCAAATACAAAAATATTATTTGTATTGCTCAAGTGATAGTCTAGGGCACACTAACATCTCTGTGTTAGATAGTGTGCTAAATCCCACACAATAGACTTCTAAGGAGACACTCAGTAAAATTTATGTTGGATCTTGCTCGAGCACTAAGCTGATGTTACGCAAGAATGCTTCATGTAGTTTTGCTCTATACTAGTTATAATAATGGTTTATGCTAGGTCTTCTAAAGAGCTAAATTTTACAGAGATATTTTAGATTGTGCTCAAGCGCAACACAACACATCAGTTCTACTGCAAGTGCAATTATGGTGCGTATATCGCTCCCCACCTATCCATTAAAGTAAAGGCACCCTACAAAGTTTCAGCTGCGTTAAAGGGACAGTCAAGTCCAAAAAAAAATTCATGATTTAAATAGGGCATGCCATTTTAAACAACTTTCCAATTTACTTTTATCACCAATTTTGCTTTGTTCTCTTGGTATTCTTAGTTGAAAGCTAAACCTAGGAGGTTCATATGCTAATTTCTTAGACCTTGAAGGCCGCCTCTAATCTGAAAGCATTTTGACAGTTTTTCACCACTATAGTTCGTTAGTTTATGTGTTTCATATAGATAACATTGAGCCCACACATGTGAAGCGCCTAGGAGTGAGCACTGATTGGCTAAAATGCAAGTCTGTCAAAAGAACTGAAATAAGGGGGGAGTTTGCTGAGGCTTAGATACAAGGTAATCACAGAGGTAAAAAGTATATTATTATAACTGTGTTTGTTACGCAAAACTGGAGAACGGGTAATAAAGGGATTATCTATCTTTTAAAACAACAAAAATTCTGGTGTTGACTGTCCCTTTAAGATGCTTTGGTTAAAATATATCCATTATTAATTACAGATTGTGTGTTATTCTGTGCACAAAAACTAATGCACCCTGCACTATTGATTGAGCTCCACTGATAATTTAGCCCTAAATGTCACCACAGAAAATCATAAGAAAACAGTCTAAACCTTGAGTTCCTAGAGACTTAAAGGGACACTGAACCTACATTTTTTCTTTTGTGATTCAGATAGAGCATGACATTTTATGCAACTTTCTAATTTACTCCTATTATCAAATTTTCTTCATTCACTTGGTATCTTTATTTGAAATGCGAGAATGTAAGTTTAGATGCCGGACCATTTTTGGTGAACAACCTGGGTTGTCCTTGCTGATTGGTGGATAAATTCATCCACCAATAAAAAATAGTGCTGTCCAGAGGTCTGAACAAAAAAAAAAGCTTAGATGCCTTCTTTTTCAAATAAAGATAGCAAGAGAACGAAGAAAAATGATAATAGGAGTAAATTAGAAAGTTGCTTAAAATTGCATGCTCCGAGGTGTGTCCAGGCGGCGGCCATAACAGGTCGCAATATCTGAGGCTCTAGAGGAGAATCCAGTAATCGCCGATTATAGTAGGAGATCCCCAGCATTATATATTTTTGACAGCTTGGGTGGATAGCTCAACATAAGCTCATCAACCTGATACCATCTCTGCTGGGTTTATGATTTTATAGCCCAGATCTGGGCCGATGGAACTTTAGGCGGTGGCCTACCACGAGTTTCATCCCCCCCCGTGACCTGGGTTAATAGCTGAAGGATGGCTTATAATAAAATGGAGGACTTCACTACTACATTACAATGCCTTCTAGCAGATATGGAACAGAAAATGGACCTCAACTTTGATGATCTTATAATGCTTGTGCAGAGGGGAGACCAGGAGTGCTCTTTGGAGAGAGAAAATGGCCTTTTGGAGAAAGAAGATGGAACGATCCGTTATACACCGCCAAACACCCAGATTACAGGGAGTTTACTCAAGCGAGAGATACTGCTGGCGGAAACCCCGATTGCTATTGATCACCTAGCCATAGAATGGGAAACAGAGAGAGACCGAAGCCTAGTAAGAGACTTGCCTTTGGCGGTTTCCTGGAGTGGTGCGGCCGGCAGTCCGGGGATTTGCCGGGGCATCTATCCTCGATTGATGACAGTCTCCTACTCACACTCGGCTAGCTCGCGACCCGTAGAGGCTCAAGATCAGGGAGGAGAAGCCCCTATATCGATCTTTCCCCTTGCTTACGGGACAGTATTGTCGTTCCTGTAGTTGAGCTTGTTGGACTCCCCAGAGGTCCCTTCCTACTGTTACGACATACTTGCAGCTCAATGGATTACTATTTGGTTTGAATCGGCTAGCTTACAAGGCTTTTTGCACTATGTGGAGTGGGATGAAGAGGGGACTTGGCAGTTCTTCTGTTAATTTTTTCATTCTAAATAGCTGTTAAATGATTTACAATTCCTGTCTTATTCTTGTTTAATCCTATCATTTTGGTTATCGCTGCAGACTTATATTTGTCCCAACCGTTTGAAGAGCACAGAATAACTTCGCTAAAGAAATGTTTGAACTGTTAGATGTGACATTTGCTTTCTCATCGTGTATTTTCTTTTTCTTCCATAAATAACATTTATTTAGCTTTACCAGCTTGTACTTAGGGGGGGGGGGGGGGTGGTTATGGTGATGTTTAGGTGAGATTTCCAATATCAAGGTGTTTTTAATGCATATACTTTGTTCCTTACCCTTACTCCCCATTATATTAGCTGGGTATCAATACCAATAGAAAGCTAGCTATCTCACTCCCAAATATATCCCAGTTAACTCCTACACTTGTATTATGGCTGGTTCTCACATATATTTAAGCCATGTGTTTCATAGGATATGTTTATCATGATCGTGAGCTTGGCTGTATGGTAGAACTACTTTTGTCTTTCTATATTGATATAGATCCCTGCTGAGCACACAGTAGATATGCTTTTATGACACTAATGAACAGGACTACCATAGCACTTACCTTAATAGTTAACTAGCACTTCCTCTATTTATGATATCTCTCTCCCTCTTACCATTTATGATCATTGATCCTCTTAGTAGGATTAGAAATTATTTTTTACTTATTTTACAAATGCCCTCTTAGAGCGTAGTCAATGTTCAGCTAAATTTCCACAAATAGTTTATTTGTAAGATCAGCTTAATGGAAGGAATTGATGCTTAAGATAAGTGAACCTCCTCCAACAGGTAAATCTAATCTTGATAACTTTGGCTATATATTGGTACACCACTTTTCAAGCTGCTCAATAATTGTGTTGTCTTTTGAATTTGGCATATCTTAAGCTAACATAGGTCGAAGAGTGACCGTATATATCATTCTAATTCTCCATTGAATGTATTAATCACTTAAGAACCTCCCTTATACCATAATTTCTTAACCTTGGTACAAGAGTGACCATATTCTCCTTAGGAGGTTTCCTAGATTTTCTGAAACATAATAAATTAAGAGATATCAACATTTTATGTCCATACTTATTATCATAGTTGACGTATATACATGGACACTTGCTGGAATGATATGCTAATACTAGGTACATATGAGTTTGTTGTCCTGGCCGGCAATCTTAGGCTGTTTTGAGATCAACCTTTAAATCTTTGTTATTCTAATGATACATCATAATAAATGTTCAATGCAAATTTATCTAGATAGTTATTTGCTAGGGAAGCATGTTTGTATTGGTTACATATATATGTGTGAATTTCATTATAACATACCTAAAGCAGATTCTTTCCTTATCTATTGTGCCATCTAGTTCAGCATTTGTATTTTGTACAATGTCATGTCATGTACTAATATATGGACATATGTTTGTGTTTGTTATTGCTAATTATCTCAATAAAAAAATATTGTTAAAAAAAAAATACAAAAAAAATTGCATGCTCTATCTGAATCACAAAAAAAAAAAAATTGGGCTCAGTGTCCCTTTAAAGTCTGCCTTATAAAGTCATGGTTCTCTGTGGAAAACAGGTTCTCACATGTGACTGAATGTTTTAAAGGTACATTAAACCCTACGAGAGTGAAAACTTTTTATTACTGCCCATAATTGACCTCAGCAGAGCAGATAAGGATAGATGAGAGACCTTTAAACAAAGATGACAACATTAGCGCATCAATTACTTTATGGAGATTAAAGGGACAGAATACACCACTTTTTATATAACCGCATGTAATAGACAATAAAGAAGAATATGCACAGATGCTGATATAAAAGTGCAGTATAAAACCTTTTAAAAACATACTTAGAAGCTCTCAATTTAGCACTGTTGATGAGGTTAGGCTGGGACACCCAGTGAAAGGGGTTGGGAAAACAGGAACACCCCTCCCCCTCCATTTGGCAAAATTTTTTTACACAAACAGGAGCAAGCTGGAATCAGTATACATCTAACACTTTGAGGCTTGGTAAGGAGTCTGAAAATCAGCACAAAGTTATTTAAAAATGAGCAATACTAAATAGTTTTACAAAAATGCTCCCATATGGGCTATGTAAATGGATCATCTACAAAACACTTATGCAAAGAAAAATCTGGTGTACAACATTTCTTTAAGGGCCTCATTATTAAAAACTTGGAAAACATGAAGAGAAAGCCCACAAAAAAGTTTTCGAGCATTTTATTGCAATGTATTTGATTCACCTTCCCATTAAGAACCCACGTAGGGCTAGTTTATGCTCTAGACTGAGGCGTTTTGTGGTCTTATTACAAATTTAAAGTAAAAAGTTAGGACGAGAGCGAAACCAGACGCGCTAACCAAATATCTGCGTTAACTCCTCCCAATAGAATTCAAAGGAGAGCACAATTGTGCTGATTTAAAAACTGAAAAAAATTTAACACCTATACTCGGATGCTAACCCAACAGGAATTATTAAAAGTTCACATTCCAATGTTCTTCACATACAGAACAATGTACTTTTTATTGTAACTATACATTTCTATATACATCTATTCTATAAAAGGCCAAGTGTGTTTGTCCGAAGCTGTCATGCGCAGTAGAAACTGCACAAGGACAAACCCACCAGGCCTTCGAGAAGACTGACCTGGCTGGCATGACATCTGGGATGACCGTGTGTGATGGGGGCGGGGCCGGCCGGGTGTGATGTGGGCGGGGCTTGGCGGATCCGGGCTTGACATGGGCAAGTCCGGGCATGACATGGGCGGGGCCGGGCAGGGCTGGACGGGGCCGTGTGGATGTCAGAGAGTCGAGAGAGAGCTCAAAAAAAAGGGGGCATAGAGATAGAGCTCAAAAAAGAGGGGAGATAGAGGGAGCAAAAGAGGGGGGATAGAGGGAGAGCAAAAGAGATAGGGGGGGAGGGAGAGCAAAAGAAAGGGGAGAGAGCAAAAGAGGGGAGATAGAGAGAGAGAGAGAGAGAGACAGAGAGGGGGAAGAAAGAGAGCGCAAAAGAGGGGGGAGAGAGGGAGCAAAAGAGATGGGAGAGAGAGAGTGCAAAAGAGAGGGGGGAAAGAGAGAGGGAGAGAAAAAGAGAGGGGAGAGAGAGAGCATAAGAGAGGGGGAGAGAGAACAAAAGATGGGAGAGAAAGAGAGCGTAAAAGAAGGGGGAGAGGGAGGAGAGAGAGAGCAAAAGAGATGGGAGAGAGAGCAAAAAATAGGGGGAGAGCACAAAAGACAGGGTAGAGAGAGTGTAAAAGAGAGGGGGAAAGAGAGGAGAGGGAGAGAAATAGAGAGGGGAGAGAGAGCAAAAGAGAGGGTGAGAGAGAGCATAAGAGAGGGGGGAGAAAGGGGAGAGAGAGCAAAAGAGGGGAGAGAAAGAGAGTGCAAAAGAGGGGGGAAGAGAGGGAGGAGAGAGAAAGCAAAAGAGATGGGAGAGAGAGAGAGCAAAAGAGAGGGGGCAGAGCACAAAAGACAGGGGAGAGAGAGTGCAAAAGAGATGGGGGAAAGCGAGGTGAGAGGGAGAGAGCAAAAGAGAGGGTGAGAGAGAGCATAAGAGAGGGGGGAGAAAGGGGAAAGAGAGCAAAAGAGAGGGGAGAGAGAGCAAAAGAGGGGAGAGAAAGATAGCGCAAAAGAGGGGGGGAGAGAGGGAGGAGAGAGAGCAAAAGAGAGGGGGGATAGAGAGAGCAAAAGAGGGGGTATAGAGAGAGCAAAAGAGAGGGGGGAAAGAGAGGGGAGAGAGAGGGAGAGAAAAAGAGAGCGGAGAGAGAGCAAAAGAGAGGGTGAGAGAGAGCATAAGAGAGGGGGGATAAAGGGGAGAGAGAGCAAAAGAAGGGAGAAAAAGAGAGGGGGAGAGAGGGAGGAAAGAGAGAGCAAAAGAGATGGGAGAGAGAGCAAAAGAGAGGAGAGAGAGCACAAAAGACAGGGGAGAGAGAGTGCAAAAGAGAGGGGGGAAAGAGCATAAGAGAGGGGGGAGAAAGGGGAGAGAGAGCAAAAGAGAGGGGAGAGAGAGCAAAAGAGAGGGGAGAGAGAGCAAATGAGGGGAGAGAAAGAGAGCACAAAAAAGGGGTGAGAGAGGGAGGAGAGAAAGCAAAAGAGATGGGAGAGAGAGAGAGCAAAAGAGAGGGGGGATAGAGAGAGCAAAAGAGGGGGGGATAGAGAGAGCAAAAGACAGGGAGAGAGACAGCAAAAGAGAGGGGGGAGAGCAAAAGAAAGGGAGAGAGAGAGCAAAAGAAAGGGAGAGAGAGAGCAAAGGAGAGGGGAGAGAGAGCAAAAGAGAGGGTGAGAGAGAGCATAAGAGAGGGGGAGAAAGGGGAGAGAGAGCAAAAGAGAGGGGAGAGAGAGCAAAAGAGAGGGGAGAGAGAGCAAATGAGGGGAGAGAAAGAGAGCACAAAAAAGGGGTGAGAGAGGGAGGAGAGAAAGCAAAAGAGATGGGAGAGAGAGAGAGAAAAAGAGAGGGGGGATAGAAAGAGCAAAAGAGGGGGGGATAGAGAGAGCAAAAGACAGGGAGAGAGACAGCAAAAGAGAGGGGGGAGAGCAAAAGAAAGGGAGAGAGAGAGCAAAAGAAAGGGAGAGAGAGAGCAAAGGAGAGGGGAGAGAGAGCAAAAGAGAGGGGAGAGAGAGAGCGCAAAAGAGAGGGTGGGGAAAAAGAGGGGAGAGAGAGAGCATTAGAGAGGGGAGAGAGAGAGCACAAAAGAGAGGGGGAAAGAGAGAGCAAAAGTGAGGGGGGGGGAGAGAGCATAAGAGAGGGGGGAGAGAAAGAGCAAAATAGAGGGGGAGAAAAAGAGCAAAATAGAGGGGGAGAGAAAGAGCAAAAGAGAGGGGGAGAGAGAGCAAAAGAGAGGGGGAGAGAGACAGCAAAAAAGAGGGGGAAAGAGAGCAAAAGAAAGGGGAGAGAGAGGGCAAAAGAGAGGGGGAGAGAGAGAGCAAAAGACAGAGAGAGAGAGATAGCAAAAGAGAGGGGGAGAGAACAAAAGAGAGGGTGAGAGAGAGCATAAGAGAGGGGGCTAGTTTATGCTCTAGACTGAGGCTTTTTGTGGTCTTATTACAAGTTGAAAGTAAAAAGTTAGGACTAGAGTGAAACCCGACGCGCTAACCAAATATCTGTGTTAACTCCTCCCAATAGAATTCAAAGGAGAGCGCAATTGTGCTGATTTAAAAACTGAAAAAAACTTAACACCTATACTCGGATGCTAACCCAACAGGAATTATTAATAGTTCACATTCCAATGTTCTTCACATACAGAACAATGTACTTTTTATTGTAACTATACATTTCTATATACATCTATTCTATAAAAGGCCAAGTGTGTTTGTCCGAAGCTGTCATGCGCAGTAGAAACTGCACAAGGACAAACACACCTGGCCTTCGAGAAGACTGACCTGGCTGGCATGACCTCTGGGATGACCGTGTGTGATGGGGGCGGGGCCGGCCAGGTGTGATGTGGGCGGGCCTTGGCGGATCCGGGCTTGACATGGGCGAGGCTGGGCATGACATTGGTGGGCCGGGCGGGGCTGGACGGGCCGTGTGGATATCAGTCGAGAGAGAGCTCAAAAAAAAAGGGGGCATAGAGATAGATCTCAAAAAAGAGGGGAGATAGAGGGAGCAAAAGAGGGGGGATAGAGGGAGAGCAAAAGAGATAGGGGGAGGGAGAGCAAAAGAAAGGGGAGAGAGCAAAAGAGGGGAGATAGAGAGAGCAAAAGAGAGGGGGGAGAAAGAGAGCGCAAAAGAGGGGGGAGAGAGGGAGGAGAGAGTGAGCAAAAGAGAGGGGGGAGAGCACAAAAGACAGGGGAGAGAGAGTGCAAAAGAGAGGGGGGGAAAGAGAGAGGGAGAGAAAAAGAGAGGGGAGAGAGAGAGAGCAAAAGAGAGGGTGAGAGAGAGAGCATAAGAGAGGGGGAGAGAGAGCAAAAGAGGGGAGAGAAAGAGAGCGTAAAAGAGGGGGGAGAGGGAGGAGAGAGAGAGAGAACAAAAGAGATGGGAGAGAGAGCAAAAGATAGGGGGAGAGCACAAAAGACAGGGTAGAGAGAGTGTAAAAGAGAGGGGAGAGAGAGGGAGAGAAATAGAGAGGGGAGAGAGAGAGCAAAAGAGAGGGTGAGAGAGAGCATAAGAGAGGGGGGAGAAAGGGGAGAGAGAGCAAAAGAGGGGAGAGAAAGAGAGTGCAAAAGAGGGGGGAAGAGAGGGAGGAGAGAGAAAGCAAAAGAGATGGGAGAGAGAGAGAGAGCAAAAGAGAGGGGGCAGAGCACAAAAGACAGGGGAGAGAGAGTGCAAAAGAGATGGGGGAAAGTGAGGTGAGAGGGAGAGAGCAAAAGAGAGGGTGAGAGAGAGCATAAGAGAGGGGGGAGAAAGGGGAAAGAGAGCAAAAGAGAGGGGAGAGAGAGCAAAAGAGGGGAGAGAAAGATAGAGCAAAAGAGGGGGGGAGAGAGGGAGGAGAGAGAGCAAAAGAGAGGGGGGATAGAGAGAGCAAAAGAGGGGGGATAGAGAGAGCAAAAGAGAGGGGGGAAAGAGAGGGGAGAGAGAGGGAGAGAAAAAGAGAGCGGAGAGAGAGAGCAAAAGAGAGGGTGAGAGAGAGCATAAGAGAGGGGGGGTAAAGGGGAGAGAGAGCAAAAGAAGGGAGAGAAAGAGAGGGGGAGAGAGGGAGGAGAGAGAGCAAAAGAGATGGGAGAGAGAGCAAAACAGAGGAGAGAGAGCACAAAAGACAGGGGAGAGAGAGTGCAAAAGAGAGGGGGGAAAGAGAGGTGAGAGGGAGAGAGAGAGCAAAAGAGAGGGTGAGAGAGAGCATAAGAGAGGGGGGAGAAAGTGGAGAGAGAGCAAAAAGGAGGGGAGAGAGAGCAAAAGAGGGGAGAGAAAGAGAGCACAAAAGAGGGGTGAGAGAAGGAGGAGAGAAAGCAAAAGAGATGGGAGAGAGAGAGCAAAAGAGAGGG
Organism: Bombina bombina; assembly: GCF_027579735.1. NCBI lineage: Eukaryota > Metazoa > Chordata > Amphibia > Anura > Bombinatoridae > Bombina > Bombina bombina. Next base: position 1,035,524,945 of record NC_069499.1, read on the forward strand.
GGGATAGAGAGAGCAAAAGAGGGGGGATAGAGAGAGCAAAAGACAGGGAGAGAGACAGCAAAAGAGAGGGGGGAGAGCAAAAGAAAGGGAAAGAGAGAGCAAAAGAAAGGGAGAGAGAGAGCAAAGGAGAGGGGAGAGAGAGCAAAAGAGAGGGGAGAGAGAGAGAGCGCAAAAGAGAGGGTGGGGAAAGAGAGGGGAGAGAGAGAGCAAAAGAGAGGGGAGAGAGAGAGAGCACAAAAGAGAGGGGGAGAGAGAGCAAAAGTGAGGGGGAGAGAGAGAGAATAAGAGAGGCGGAGAGAAAGAGCAAAATAGAGGGGGAGAAAAAGAGCAAAATAGAGGGGGAGAGAAAGAGCAAAAGAGAGGGGGAGAGAGAGCAAAAGTGAGGGGGAGAGAGACAGCAAAAGAGAGGGGGAAAGAGAGCAAAATAAAGGGGAGAGAGAGGGCAAAAGAGAGGGGGAGAGAGAGAGAGCAAAAGACAGAGAGAGATAGCAAAAGAGAGGGGGAGAGAACAAAAGAGAGGGTGAGAGAGAGCATAAGAGAGGGGGGAGAAAGGGGAGAGAGAGCAAAAGAGAGGGGAGAGAGAGCAAAAGAGGGGAGAGAAAGAGAGCACAAAAGAGGGGTGAGAGAGGGAGGAAAGAAAGCAAAAGAGATGTGAGAGAGAGAGAGAGCAAAAGAGAGGGGGGATAGAGAGAGCAAAAGAGGGGGATAGAGAGAGCAAAAGACAGGGAGAGAGACAGCAAAAGAGAAGGGGGAGAGCAAAAGAAAGGGAGAGAGAGAGCAAAAGAAAGGGAGAGAGAGAGCAAAAGAGAGGGGAGAGAGAGCAAAAGAGAGGGGAGAGAGAGAGCGCAAAAGAGAGGGTGGGGAAAGAGAGGGGAGAGAGAGCAAAAGAGAGGGGAGAGAGAGAGCGCAATAGAGAGGGGGAGAGAGAGCAAAAGTTAGGGGGAGAGAGAGAGCAAAAGAGGGGGATAGAGAGAGCAAAAGAGAGGGGGAAAGAGAAGGGAGAGAGAGGGAGAGAAAAAGAGAGCGGAGAGAGAGCAAAAGAGAGGGTGAGAGAGAGCATAAGAGAGGGGGGATAAAGGGGAGAGAGAGCGAAAGAAGGGAGAGAAAGAGAGGGGGAGAGAGGGAGGAGAGAGAGAGCAAAAGAGATGGGAGAGAGAGCAAAAGAGAGGAGAGAGAGCACAAAAGACAGGGGAGAGAGAGTGCAAAAGAGAGGGGGGAAAGAGAAGTGAGAGGGAGAGAGAGAGCAAAAGAGAGGGTGAGAGAGAGCATAATAGGGGGGGAGAAAGGGGAGAGAGAGCAAAAGAGAGGGGAGAGAGAGCAAATGAGGGGAGAGAAAGAAAGCACAAAAGAGGGGTGAGAGAGGGAGGAGAGAAAGAAAAAGAGATGGGAGAGAGAGAGAGAGAGAGAGAGAGCAAAAGAGAGGGGGGATAGAGAGAGCAAAATAGGGGGGGATAGAGAGAGCAAAAGACAGGGAGAGAGACAGCAAAAGCGAGGGGGGGAGCAAAAGAAAGGGAAAGAGAGAGCAAAAGAAAGGGAGAGAGAGAGCAAAGGAGAGGGGAGAGAGAGCAAAAGAGAGGGGAGAGAGAGAGAGCGCAAAAGAGAGGGTGGGGAAAGAGAGGGGAGAGAGAGAGCAAAAGAGAGGGGAGAGAGAGAGAGCACAAAAGAGAGGGGGAGAGGGAGCAAAAGTGAGGGGGAGAGAGAGAGCATAAGAGAGGGGGGAGAGAAAGAGCAAAAGAGAGGGGGAGAAAAAGAGCAAAATAGAGGGGGAGAGAAAGAGCAAAAGAGAGGGGGAGAGAGAGCAAAAGTGAGGGGGAGAGAGACAGAAAAAGAGAGGGGGAAAGAGAGCAAAATAAAGGGGAGAGAGAGGGCAAAAGAGAGGGTGAGAGAGAGAGAGCAAAAGACAGAGAGAGATAGCAAAAGAGAGGGGGAGAGAACAAAAGAGAGGGTGAGAGAGAGCATAAGAGAGGGGGGAGAAAGTGGAGAGAGAGAAAAAGAGAGGGGAGAGAGAGCAAAAGAGGGGAGAGAAAGAGAGCACAAAAGAGGGGTGAGAGAGGGAGGAAAGAAAGCAAAAGAGATGTGAGAGAGAGAGAGCAAAAGAGAGGGGGGATAGAGAGAGCAAAAGAGGGGGATAGAGAGAGCAAAAGACAGGGAGAGAGACAACAAAAAGAGAGGGGGGAGAGCAAAAGAAAGGAAGGGAGAGAGAGCAAAAGAAAGGGAGAGAGAGAGAGCAAAAGAGAGGGGAGAGAGAGCAAAAGAGAGGGGGGAGAGAGAGAGCGCAAAAGAGAGGGTGGGGAAAGAGAGGGGAGAGAGAGCAAAAGAGAGGGGAGAGAGAGAGCGCAATAGAGAGGGGGAGAGAGAGCAAAAGTTAGGGGGAGAGAGAGAGCATAAGAGAGGGGGAGAGAAAGAGCAAAAGAGAGGGGGAGAAAAAGAGCAAAATAGAGGGGGAGAGAAAGAGCAAAAGAGAGGGGGAGAGAGAGCAAAAGAGAGGGGGAGAGAGAGCAAAAGTGAGGGGGAGAGAGACAGCAAAAGAGAGGGAGAAAGAGAAGGGGAGAGAGAGAGAGCAAAAGAGGGGGATAGAGAGAGCAAAAGACAGAGAGAGAGATAGCAAAAGAGAGGGGGAGAGAACAAAAGAGAGGGGGAGAGACCAAAAGAAAGGGGGGGAGAGAGAGAGCAAAATAGAGGGAGAGAGAGCATGAAAGCAAAAGAGAGGGGGGATAGCACAAAAGACAGGGGGGAGAGAAAGCGCAAAAGAGAGGGAGGAAAAGAGAGGGGGGAGAGAGAGCAAAAGATAGGGGGGAGAGAGAGCAAGGGGTTGAACCGCTGTACTGCAAAAAATGGCCCATGTACACGGGCTTTAGGACTAGTATGTATGTGTATATATATATATATATATATATATATATATATACCTATACCTGTATATCTATTCTTATAGCTATATAGGTATAGATATCTATTTTACATGAACATTATCAGATATACAGGTATATAGAAATATATATATAATATTAAAATTTACATTAATGCGGATGATTAGAGGACATATAGATCCATGTTCCTTTGAACTAATAACACATTTCAGGAATAAAAATAAATGGGAGAACTATGTAAATGTAAAAATATATGATATTTTGTGAAATTCTATATAGGATGACTTTGGTGGGACAGTTTTATGGTTTTATGAGGTAGGAACATGCAATACATTGTCAAAAGGATCTCGTATGGGAAATCAGTACTTGTAATTCTGCATGAATGTAATATTTGTATGGTTAGATATTTTATACCTATTCATTTTCTGCATATATTCTTTTTATTTAATAAAGGTAATATTATCCCAATGCTGTATCCAATCCATTTACATTTAAGTTTCACTTTACTGTCCAGTTAAAAGATTGTAACACTATGGGGCCGAATTATCAAAGGTCTTGCGGACCTGATCCGACAGCGCGAATCAGGTCCGCAAGATCTCGCTGAATGCGGAGAGCAATACGCTCTCCGTATTCAGCATTGCACCAGCAGCTCACAAGAGCTGCTGGTGCAACGCCGCCCCTTGCTGACTCGCAGCCAATCGGCCGCCAGCACGGAGGTGTCAATCAACCCGATCGTATTCGATCTGGTTGAATTGCGGCGAATCCTGTCCGCCTCATCAGAGCAGGTGGACAGGGTTATGGAGCAGCGGTCTTTAGACCGCTGTTTCATAACTGCTGTTTCTGGCGAGTCTGAAGAGTCGACAGAAACACGGCCCTTCAAGCTCCACTCGGAGCTTGATAAATGGGCCTCTGTATCTGTACTTGCAAACTGCACTGCTGCACTTCTTTAATAGAGAATCCTTACCTTAGCTATAAATCCTTTAATTGCTCTGCTCCTTTTGTGTCACTGCAGGCGATTATATCACTTGGCCTGGTTGTATTGCATTATCACCAAGGCTGTTAAGCGGTTAACAGAAAATATCCTCACAACATTCAGCGCTGCAGAATCTGTTGGCGCTCTACAAATACCTGATGATAATAATAATAATAATAATAATAATAATAATAATAATAATAATAATAATAATAGTGTAGGGGGGTGTAGGTGGCACAGTTGCACAAAAAACAAACATTTAGATGTCTACTTTGTTTTTAGACTGTCAGATATTGGACATCTTGAAACCCTAAATGCAGATACTAAATGCTGTCACATGTTGGGGCCCAATTAGAATATTTTTTAAAATTCATATAAAAAGCTGTTAATCAAATGCATTATATCATAATAACCTGGTAACAAGACACTAAGCCCAGAAACATTTCCCATATTTCTGACCTTGTGGAAGAAGGAAGCAACAGAAGTGGGTGCAGTGACCCAGTTTAATTTAAAATTGCTTATTTGATATGTAATCACATTATGGGAACTAAAACACACAGGAAATGATCATTTGCTTCCTTTTAAAATAGCACATCAGAACTTAAAAATATACAAAAATGCTCACAATAATACACAGACAGCAATGTTGGATATGCAGCATTGTATAATAATAAAGCTGTCTGTATAATTATGTTAAGCATATATGCATTGATAATGAACCAACTCCATTATATAATGACTAGTCCTAAAGCCCGTGTACACGGGCCAATTTTTTAAGTACTGCGGTTCCAACCCTTGCTCCCTCTCTCTCCCCCCCTCTCTTTTGCGCTCTCTCTCCCCCCTCTCTTTTGCGCTCTCTCTCCCCCCTCTCTTTTGCGCTCTCTCTCTCCCCCCTCTCTTTTGTGCTCTCTCTCCCCCCTCTCTTTTGCGCTCTCTCTCCCCCCTCTCTTTTGCGCTCTCTCCCCCCCTCTCTTTTGCGCTCTCTCTCTCTCCACCCTCTCTTTTGCACTCTCTCTCCCCCCTCTCTTTTGCACTCTCTCTCTCCCCTCTCTTTTGAGCTCTCTCTCTCCCCTCTCTTTTGAGCTCTCTCTCCCCTCTCTTTTGAGCTCTCTCTTCCCCTCTCTTTTGAGCTCTCTCTCTCTTCCCCTCTCTTTTGAGCTCTCTCTCTCTTCCCCTCTCTTTTGAGCTCTCTCTCTCCCCCCCCCCCCTTTTGTGCTCTCCCCCCCCTCTTTTTTGCTCTCTCCCCCCCTCTTTTTTGCTCTCTCTCCCCCCCTCTTTTTTGCTCTTTCTCCCCCCCTCTTTTTTGCTCTCTCTCTCTCCCCCCTCTCTTTTGCTCACTCTCTCTCCCTCTCTTTTGTGCTCATTCTCCCCCTCTCTTTTGTGCTCATTCTCCCCCTCTCTTTTGTGCTCATTCTCCCCCCTCTCTTTTGTGCTCACTCTCCCCCTCTCTTTTGAGCTCTCTCTCTCTCCCCTCTCTTTTGTGCTCACTCTCCCCCCTCTCTTTTGTGCTCACTCTCCTCCCTCTCTTTTGTGCTCACTCTCCCCCCCTCTCTTTTGTGCTCACTCTCCCCCCTCTCTTTTGTGCTCACTCTCCCCCCTCTCTTTTGTGCTCACTCTCCTCCCTCTCTTTTGTGCTCACTCTCCCCCCCTCTCTTTTGTGCTCACTCTCCTCCCTCTCTTTTGTGCTCACTCTCCCCCCTCTCTTTTGTGCTCACTCTACCCCCTCTCTTTTGTGCTCACTCTCCACCCACCTCTTTTGTGCTCACTCTCCACCCACCTCTTTTGTGCTCACTCTCCACCCACCTCTTTTGTGCTCACTCTCCCCCCACCTCTTTTTTACTCACTCTCCCCCCACCTCTTTTGTGCTCACTCTCCACCCACCTCTTTTGTGCTCACTCTCCACCCACCTCTTTTGTGCTCACTCTCCACCCACCTCTTTTGTGCTCACTCTCCCCCCACCTCTTTCGTGCTCACTCTCCCCCCACCTCTTTTGTGCTCACTCTCCCCCCACCTCTTTTGTGCTCACTCTCCCCCCACCTCTTTTGTGCTCCCCCCCCCTCCTCCTTCCATCAGTGCTATCGCAAAAGGATCCCTTATGCGCTGCAGGACCCTGTCAGCTGGCTGGCTTCCCTAGTGTTATTCATTTTCAGGATCTGCACTATGGAGATGCCAGAGTCTATGTAGCTTCTCACGCGGCAGACCTGACAGTTGTTACTGGCCTCACTCCAAGCCGACACCGATGCCATGTAGCGCGCGCACGCTCCCTATCTCGCGCCACAGGCTTTTTCAATGTGTACCTCGCGCTCGCCAGACCTCACAGCTGTTCAGCTTGTATGCTGTGTACCTCGCGCTCGCCAGCTGTCACTCACCTCACTTCAAGCCAACACTGATGCCATGTAGCGTGCGGCCACTTCTCACAGCTGTTACTGGCCTCGCTCCAAGTCGACACTGATCAAGGCCAGGTATGTTTGTCTCTACTGCGCATGACTGCATCTGACAAACATACCTGGCCTTTTATTATATAGGATACAGAATAATTATAGACTAATAATGAACGTGATGCATTGTGTTATGATGCTAAGTTTCTATATGTTGTTGTTGGTCCCTCGATTCGACGAAGTCCACTTTGTCATCCATGAAATGCTATGTCAGGTTCTATCAATGTGTGCGCATATGACTTATGATGCCGATCCTTGCACGGAAGGTCCGATGACATATAGGACAGCAGGTGAGGAGGACATCTCCCACTGAGTTACTAGCATAAGCTTTCCTGACTTGCCTCTTTTGTTCTGCAGCAGCCATCCTTTTGGCCTCATATAATTCAGCGCCTTTAGACACAAGGGAGCGCCATGTTGTCCGGTTCTTTGTGCTCTGTTCCCAGGAAACAGCATTGATGTAAAATGCTTTGAGGGCGGCTTTAAGAGTGTCTTTAAAGCGCTTCTTTTGACCCCCCTGAGATCACTGATCTTGCTGTAGCTCGCCATAGAAGATTCTCTTTGGAAGTCAATGCTCTGACAAACGGACTACATGCCCTGTCCAGCGTAACTGTGACTGCATCAAGATGGTAAATATGCTTGGTAGGTTTGCTTGGGCAAGTACCTCAGTGTCCGGAATCTTGTCCTGCCACTATACTGTATGTTGAGGATTTTTCTGAGGCTTGTTGTATGGAAATGGTTCAGCTTCTTGGCATTGCGCTGATCAGTATTATTGTTGTGAATCATAGCAATAAAAACATCTAAATATTTATATTCAGTGTCTTGACTGCACACACAATCATCTCTGTCAGCCAATGGGTTAAAGCAAGTTTTAGAGATGTTTGTCAGAGCACCAAGGTAAGGGGAATGTTCCATGACCAGCCTGCAAAGGGGGCTGGCTCTTTAAAGCAGCAGATGAGAAGTGTGACCCTTAGTGATGTTGCGAACAGTTCGCCGGAGAACAGTTCCCGGCGAACATAGCTTGTTCGCGTTCACCGCTGCGGGCGAACATATGCGATGTTCGATCTGCCCCCTATTCGTCATCATTGAGGAAACTTTGACCCTGTATCTCACAGCCTTCAGACACATTTGAGCCAATCAGCAGCAGACACTCCCTCACAGACCCTCCCAGCTCCTGGGCAGCAGCCATTTTAGATTCATTACGATCTTGCTTTCTTAGTGAGAGGAGGTTTAGTGCTGCTGATATTATAGGGAAATAGATAGCTAGGCTAGTGTATTTAGTGTTTACTACAGTCCTGAAGGACTCATCTAATCTCTGCTGTAAGGACAGCACCCCAAAAAGCCCTTTTTAGGGCTAGAACTTCAGTAGTTTTTTTTTTATTTGTAATTTTATTTGCATTTGCCTGGTTTTCAGCCTGTGTGTGAGGCTCACAGCATATACTGTGATTATTGCCACCACTGATATCTGCTTAACACATTAGTGTAAATTTAAAAAAACAAACTTTTAAATCATTTTGCTAGTGTAATCTAATTTCATTTTCTATCAGGCCTGTGTCTCAGGCTCACACAGCATATACTGTGGTTAATTGCTCTGTGCCAGCCACCACTCATATCTGCTTAACATTAGTGTAAATTTAAACAAAAAAACTTTTAAATCATTTTGCTAGTGTAATCTAATTTCATTTTCTATCAGGCCTGTGTGTCAGGCGTACATAGCATATACTGTGGTTAATTGCTGTGCCAGCCACCACTCATATCTGCTTAACATTATTGCAAATTTAAAAAAAAAAATGTAAATCATTTTGCTAGTGTAATCTAATTTCATTTTCTATCAGGCCTGTGTCTCAGGCTCACACAGCATATAATGTGGTTAATTGCTCTGTGCCAGCCACCACTCATATCTGCTTAACATTAGTGTAAATTTAAACAAAAAAACTTGTAAATCATTTTGCTAGTGTAATCTAATTTCATTTTCTATCAGGCCTGTGTGTCAGGCTTACACAGCATATACTGTGGTTAATTGCTGTGCCAGCCACCACTAATATCTGCTTAACATTATTGTAAATTTAAAAAAAAAAAACTTTTAAATCATTTTGCTAGTGTAATCTAATTTCATTTTCTATCAGGCCTGTGTGTCAGGCTCACACAGCATAGACTGTGGTTAATTGCTCTGTGCCACCACTGATATCTGCTTAACAATCATTAATGTAAATTAAAAAAAAAAAAAACTTTAAAATCATTTTGCGGGGGCGGAGCCAACAGCCAAGCTGAGTGGATGTTTTTGAGAGAGCTCCTGCAGAAATGCATTTAATATAACAGCAAATTGGGATTAATCCTCTGCAATTTGCCCCAAATTTAACTTAGAGCAAGCAGGACTCCCTCAGCTTTATCTGGGAACTTTTTTTTTTACTTCTTTTTCATGCCTGATTCTCCCTCTGCCAACCAGGAAAATCCCAGGATTCTGCGTCCTACTACAGCAATGCCGACAAATATGGAGGAAGGTTCATTAGCTATACGTGAAGCTCTAAGGGAACTCACCCTGCAAATGTCAGCGGGTTACGAGGACATATTAAGTAGCTTAGGAGCTATTATGAAACAACAGGTGATCCTGACTCAAGACGGACCGAGCGATCCGGATATCTCAATACGCGTAGAACAACCTAGCATGCGAGAAGATACATCAGTTGAGACTACGATTGAATTTACTGCAGACGCACGTAGTGTCCCTGCGACACCCAATGTGCGCTCCTATGGCCCTGTACTAGAAGAAGTGACCGGCGAGATGGGGCAGAAAGTCGCACATTTGTCTAAGCTGAGGGAGCTCCCTGGGCGCATATCTCCTGCGGTGGGGAACTGGAGGGAGCCAATACCGCTAACTTTCAGCTTTGTTATGGTCGGCACAGCGCGGCAAGAGGTGAGATTACTTCCCATGGAGCTACTCAGACATTATGAGACCTTGTGGGGCTACAGCTGTTCCATATATTTTGAAATACTTGCCCTGGGGAGTGGCGTTCTGGATGGTCACCTGCCCTTCCATAATGAGGACATGGAGCAATGTTTCCCCTTGCCAGCGCTGTGTGCTCAGAACATGCCATTATCCAGATCGCAAGGGAAACATACCATACTTCGCATCAGCCAGTGAAGCAGACCTTTTGATCCTGGTGGTTACTTTTCAGGTTTGCTTGTGGGTTTTACTAGGTTCTTCTGAGGGACTTTGACGCGGTCAGACTGTTTGCTACTCCACAGTTGGCTTTGATGTGGAGACATGGAACAAGAACACTCTCTTTCCTCATCTACTTATTGCACGATTAGGGGGACATGTTAAGTTTGGTTGTCTGACACCCCCTACCTTATTTTACAGTTTGGGACTTAATTGAAAATACACCTTGGGGTTTGTTGGGAGCTTAGTTTTGCTTTCCATTGTGCCTGTTTCAAACGATGTTAAACCATATGTTCTCTTTTTTTTTTCCCTTCCCCCTTGTAGAGCTTAATCTTTTATATGTATGCCAGTCATCTAGATATGTCTCTTTTTGTGTATTGGGCACTCATATAACTCCTTGCAGGATCCACCTTAAGCTAGACATGTGTAGATGCCGCCCTCAGTCTAATTTACATAGCTCACCTCAGGAGGAATATTTATATTACACTCTAACTATTTCTATTCTCAGAAATTAGTGGGGTAGCACCCTTAACTGTTCTATCTAAATTGAAATAGTCTTTCCTATTAGTTTACAAGAGGTTCTAATTCTGCTCAGTGTATTTAGCTCTGCCATATTTAATTCGAGTCTACCCAAAGCCCTTTGGGAATGCTCTAAGTACTTCTAATGTTGCTTTCCTTTAGGATGTACTATAACACCAACTGGATGCTGGGTTAGACATCCCCTATCCAAAAATTTTGTATACTTTTTTATTCCCCATTGAGAATCATTCCCCACATTTCCTTACCTCCTGCTAAAAGACACATTTAGTGATGTTACCATATATGTTTAATCTCCATATTGGTCTCCTCTAATGTTTTCTTTTCCCCTCAGCAGTCACAAAGTGGTTGTATTTCTATTTGTTTGCTTCTTATTACCCTCTCTTAATTTAAATTGCTCTCCGCTGTCAGCAATTTGCATGGACAGGTATAGATAAGTAATACTAGTGCCTACAGTAGTGTCTTTCTAAACTTACTATGACGCTCCTGATTTCCACTTGGAACACCACGTGGTCTCTCTCTCAGTAATTGATCTGAACAAATTCCATGGAAATATCTATACCATATATGTGCTCTAGATAATGTATATCCTTCTGGTATATTAACCAGGTAGTATATTAAATCCTACAACAGTGAGACACTAATTGACCATAAATAACTTCTTTATAGACAAAGGGGAGCATGTCAGTTGATTCTAACCATTAGACAATAGCTTCATTTCCAAATGTACACAGTACATTCTTATTTAACAGCAGATTGCTCAGTTACACAAATATAAGTCTCCTCGCAGAATACTGCTCTTCAGTATTTCTCGATATGCTATTGCTCTTCATTTCATATATTCCTTAGCAATGATGGGAGACAGCATGAGTTTTGAAATACTGATTCATAGTGTCTTTACAGTACTACTGACACCACTCATTTGTACTAAGATATTGCATACACAATGTAGAGACCTTAGTTAAGTAGCTGAAATAGCAGATACGCTTAGGGCCTCAAAATTGTCCTAGAAAAAGAGTTTATACCATTTCCTACCCTATAGAATAGTGACTTGTTCAGAGAGGCTACCATTGATATTTTGTAATGTTTTTAGCATTTTCAAGTTTTTACTATGTGTTCATGTATTTCATTCATGGTGGGTCTATCATTCCTTAGACACGCTAACTACTATTGAATAATCTCCTCTACCAAAGTATGGATGTCACACTGGGATCACTGTTTGTCACTACTACCATCTCTGGGTCCTATATACCTCTTTATTTACACGTGTTTGGCTACTATTTCTATACTCAAAGTTCAGAGGCCCAAAAGTATTCAACAGTCTCCCACCCTAACTGGCCCCGCCCTCCTCCTCCCCTCCTCTTACAACTTAATTGTTCAGTGTTTATTATAATGTTTTTTTAGGACATATTTGCCTATAGCTTTGTTTGGTGTCAATGTCTATACAATGTATGTGTTCCCAAGTTATATTTTTATATCTGTCTTTGGCAGGTTTAGATGTTTACCTATTGGTGTCTTAGAGTAAGCAGACTAAGTGATCGCTGTCAATTTACATATGGGCATATATGTGTATGTGTTTATTTGTGCATGCAAGAATGTTCATTTATGTCTCTAATTAGACCAGCCCTAATATTCACCCAAATAGTGTGGTTAGTCCACTAATTGCAGAGGTAGTTTATAGTACTTGTTAGCCAGTCTTATACTTCTCCTACCCCCATATAACTTTACAAATTATTTGGTTTGTTTAATACTCAGATGCCTGTTTTCTCTTCAATATTATCCTTACATTGATTTTATTTGCAAGGTGCTCTCATATATTAGCAGAGGTTCTGTACTAGGACCTAAGCTAGAGTGCATTATATATGCTAACTAAGAGAGATTATACTTAACTTTTCATGGTTAACCAGCAAACAGTTTATACTTCTATTCCTCAATGACTCTCGCCCGCTGCATTCCCTTCCCCCAAAAAATATAAAACGCTAACCTCCTCTTGCTTCCCTTTTCTTTTTTTAGAACAAACACTTTAATAAATATCTATACAGCAATGAGGAGATAATCTCTCTTTGACATATAATATAAAACTGAGGTTATATTAAACTCTATATATAATTTTTCTGTACAAATTGGTGCATACTATTTCAGACCAATATCCTTACTCATTGGCCCCACATGATATTTTATAAATAGATAGGTTAATAATTTGGGCTATATACTGCATTGACAGACCATGTAAACTTGTCTAGAGTTCTATAGATTGCATGTCTAGAGTTATTGCCGCTTTATATTTGTACTCTGTTCTTTTTCTTACTAAGAGTGTACTCTATACCACACTGTTATCTTTGTTTATCTGCAAATACCTGTTGTAATATTTGCTCACAACCTCAATAAAAATATATTTAAAAAATAAAAAAAAAATCATTTTGCTAGTGTAATCTAATTTCATTTTCTATCAGGCCTGTGTGTCAGGCTCACACAGCATATACTGTGGTTAATTGCTGTGCCAGCCACCACTCATATCTGCTTAACATTATTGTAAATTAAAAAAAAAAAAAATGTAAATCATTTTGCTAGTGTAATCTAATTTCATTTTCCATCAGGCCTGTGTGTCAGGCCCGCATCATATAGTGTGATTAATAGCTCTTTTTTCCACCACTTATATCTGGTGTAACATTAGTGTAAATTTGTAAAAAAAAAAAATTTTACATCAGTCCTCTTCTAGTATATTGCATCTATTGATCTATGTAATTTGTATCTATCATATGTATATTGCATCTATTGATCTATGTAATGTATGTATCTAACTATCAAATCTATCTAACTCGTGGTTGTGCGAATGGACTGTTTGCAGTTGTTTGCGGTGCGTTACACGGGGAGTTTGGTCTGTTACTGTGAAGCGGGCATAACCCTTACACTACCTGATCGATACTACATCATACCTGATGTTTTAAAGCACGTTATTCAAAAAAAATTTAGGAATGTTAGGTGATTAAGGCACTTTATGGCTTAAAACCAGACTCTGCATCAACTATGTAATTTTCCGTGGGAGTTTTGCCATGGATCCCCATCTGGCATGCCACAGTCCAGGTGTTAGTCCCCTTGAAACAACTTTTCCATCACTATTGTGGCCAGAAAGAGTCCTTGTGGGTTTTAAAGTTCGTCTGCCTATTGAAGTCAATGGCGGTTCGCCGGTTCGCGAACAGTAGCGGAAGTTTGAGTCCGCCGTTCGCGAACCGAAAGTTTAAGGTTCGCGACATCACTAGTGACCCTTATTATCTAATTTAACAGTTTTTACCACTTGAAAACCCATATGGTGTCTTTCAAATGGCAGCATCTATATGACTATTTGCATTGCTAATTTCTCATAATAATAATAATAATAATAATACAATTATTTCCTGGTTTAATGCAAGTTCAAAATTAAAAAGGTTTGATCATCTAAATGTTCATATTATTATTATCCTTACATTAATCAACCATGACTTAGAGCATCCCTGCCTCGCTATTGGCTATCAGCAGAGAAGAGAAGGGGAGGGAATATGCTTATTTCCTTTTGTGGAATATAGCAGTATGGACAAAATCTGAAAGACAAAATGTCTACTAAAATATGTAATTTCTATATTCCTGCACTTAATAAAGTAATAACGTTAGTTCTGCAATAAACCAGCATCAAAGGCAAACAGCACACCCATGATAAATCCCTCCTTCCATTGTTCTGCCCCCCAAATACCAGTGGGCCACTACCCACAAGTCTTTTTTACTTCCCTGTAACATAGCTTCCAGAAAATGTTGGGAAGTAAAATCTCTGAAAAAATACAAAAACACAAAGGCGCCAAATGGCGTAGTACAGTCTCAACTATGGAAAATGTTGTAATGAGTAATTCAGTTCTACTCACAAAAGGACGGCACCTGTAAGGTGCAATACAAGTGTGCTGGAACTTCATAGTTGCCCAGCTATCTCCGGTTAGATGTGGAGACTTCTGCGTAAGGAACACAAGGGTATCCTCCTATGATAAAAAGCAAAAGCCAACATGGCACAGTACAGCAAGACCCAAAACAAGGAAAGAAAGAATGGGCACTTACAAGACGAAAGCACCTCCAGGTGCAATACAAACAGGCTGAGACTTCACAGCCACCCAGCTGACTGTTGATCCAAACGAATACAGGTCAGGTTACTCTCCAGATGGTCCCAAATAGCAAATACCATAAGCAAGTGTATAGATGATTAAAAAATGATTATTATTAGAACATGGGCTGTTTCTTCAGGCTTAAAACAATGCACAACCAACACACCTTTGTGTGTCATTAATTTGTGAAGAGCATCTGTGAGACTAAAACAAACATCATGCCCCCTCATTCAATAGTTATGGTGATCATTTACACAAAGTATAAATGACACACAGAGAGATATCCACACTGAAATAAAAACATAATAAAAAATTATTAAACCCTATGCATACTAATAAGTGAAATGATTAGATACATAATATGCACAAAGGTCTGTATTATTATTATTATTGTACTTTATTTATAAAGCGTCAACATATTCCGCAGTGCTGTCCATGAGTACTATTCATTTAGATAAGACAATGATATAAAACTTGTAAGAGACAAGACAAAATTTTACAAACACATACAGGAGGAATTGAGGGCCCTATTCCCATGGGAACTTACAATCTAGAAGGGTAGGAGGTTGAGAAACAGGAGGTGAGGACTGAAAGAGTAAGATGATAATGTATTAAATAGTTGGGTGGTAGGCTTCTCTGAATAAAAAAGTCTCCAGGGAGCATTTAAATGATGAAAGATTAGGGGAAAGCCTGACAGCACGAGGTAGAGTGTTCCAGAGGGTAGGTGCTGCATTACAGAAGTCCTGTAGTCTAGCATGGGAAGAGGTGATAGTCGAAGATGCAAGGAGCAGGTCATTGTTGGAGCTTAGTGGCGGGCTGGAGTATACTTGTTGACTAGAGAGGATAGGTAGTGGGGAGCAGCATTGGTGAGAGCTTTGTATGTACGGGTGAGGATTTTGAATTTAATCCTGCTCTGAATAGGCAGCCAGCAGATACAGAGCGATGGGAAAGGTGGATTAGCCTTGCAGAGGCATTTAGGATGGATTGAAGAGGGGAGAGGTGGGAGAGAGGAAGGCCAGTAAGTAGGTTATTGCAGTAGTCAAGTCATGAAATAACAAGGGAGTGGATTATTTGCTTTGTGGTGATAGCACTCAGGAAAAAGTGAATCTTGGAAATATTGTGTAGGTAGTTATGGCAGAATGAGGAAAGATATCGGATGTGGGGGATGAAGGATAGATTTGAGTCAACTGTAACTCAGAGGCAGCGAACTTGGGGCAATGGGGAGATGGTTATGCCATCGACAGGGATAGAAATATCAGAAGTTGGTGTAGATCTAGAGGGGGGGATTAGGAGGAGCTCAGTCCTGGACATGTTAATCTTTAGGTGGTGAGAGGCCATCCAGGAAGAAATACTAGATAAGCAGTTGCTGACATGAGAAAGGACAGAGGGAGAGAGAGCAGGGATGGGGAGGTATATATGGGTGTCATCAGCATAGAGGTGATATTTGAAGCCATAACTGTTGATAAGTTTACCCAGTGAAGAAGTATAAATGGAGAAGAGTAGAGGACCCAGAACTGATCCTTGAGGTACTCCAACAGACAGAGGCATTGAAGAGGAGGAGTCGCCAGCAGATGACACAGAAAAAGACCTGTGATAAAGCTAAGAGTGAATCCAAGAAAGAGAAGTGTCACAGAGGTGAAAAGAGCTAAGGATCTGTAGGAGTAGGGGGTAGTCAAGTTTCTTAAAGTAAGATAAGTATAGAGTAGTGTCCATTGCTTTTAGCAGAATGAAGATCGTTAGTAACCTTGGTAAGGGCAGTCTCAGTTGAGTGTTTGGGGGGGAATCCAGATTGCAGGGGGTCAAGCAAGGAGTTGGTGGACAGAAGGGTGTTAGGCGGTTGTAAACTAGTTTTTTGAGGAGTTTTGATGTTAGTGAAAGCAGTGATATGGAGCAGTAGCTTTCAGGAGTATTAGGGTCAAGGGGGGGTTGAGTATGGGAGTGACCTTTGCATATTTGAAAGAAGATGGGAATGAACCGGTAGAAAGAGATAGGTTCAATGTGTGAGTAAGAGCAGGAGAGAGGGTGGAAGACAGGGAGGGTATTAGATGGGAAGGGATAGGGTCAAGTGGGCAGGTAGTGAGACGTTATTAAGATAGTAGTAAAGAAACTTCATTCTCAGTGGCTAGATGGAAAATGCGGAGGGTGGCAGAGGGAGTAACTGGGCCTGGAGTTGGAAGATTGCAGGTTGGTGTTAGGATGTTGCTTCAGATAGTATGTGTTTTGTTTAGAAAGTAGTCAGCCAGGTCTTGAGCACTAAAGACAGATGGAGGGGTGGAGTAGGTGGGTAGAGGAGAGAGTTAAAGATGGAGAAGAGTCATTTAGGGTTTGTGGAAAGAGTAGATATGAGAGAAGAGAAGTAGGTTTGCTTGGCTAAGTGAAGGGCAGAAGTGTATAAATGAAGAATAAATTTATAGTGGTTGAAATCAGGTTTTGAGTGAGTTTTCCTCCAGAGACACTCAGCAGTACAAGAGCATTTTTGAAAATAGCGTGTTTGCTGAGGTTGCCATGGCTGTAACTGATGGCGTGATGTTATGCACAGTTGGGGAGGAGCAAGTGTGTCTAGTGCAGAGGAGAGAGTTTTGTTATAGTGGGCTGTAGCGAGATCAGGGCAGGTTATAGTGGAAGTGTGAGAGAGGAGATCTTGAATGATTTTTGAAAATTGCAGCGAATCCGCATCGTGTAGATTTCTGGAGGTGTGGGGGCTGGATGGAGAAGTGTGTTTAGCTGTTGCATTAATATTATAGGTGACCAGGTGATGGTCTGAAATGGGAAAAGGGCGACCAAATAGGTCAGAAATAGAGCAGAGGTAGGAAAATACCAGATTGATGGAGTGTCTGTAGTATCCGATTGTAAAAATAAATAAAACTGGGAGTGATATTATCTTAAAAACAAGAGCATGAAATCATCTCGTATAATACATGATTCTGACAACAAAATATAAGTGATTATACACTCAAGTCAATCGTCGATATGCAGCCCCATCAAAACACAAGACAAACCATGAAAGGAAGTGATTCAAATCAAATATTGGCATCTACAATTAACAAACCTTGTGAGAGGACATGTTATCTGTGTATCAGGTCATACCCACTAAACCCATTGATGTGCAATCATGCCTCATTTGAGTAAGTCAAAGATATGGATGTAGTGTTCACAGAAAACATTTGGATTTACCTAATATTTAGGGTAGTGTTATTATATTGCTCAGCTGTTCATAGGATCATAGTATCGCCATCGGAGCGTGCGGTAGGAGGCAACTCTCCCTCTGTGATGACATAACCAGTCGTAACAGGGGTGTGAGAAAATTTCCATCCCTAGATAGATGCCCTGCATGGCATCCTATTACTCAAAGCACTGTAATGTCTATGATCAATAACGCTGTTATGATAAATAAGCAGATGAGTCCATTGTGTACGTCACATTAAAAGTGAATTATGGATCATAAAAAAATATATATATGTGATCAGTATTCCGATAATAATAACTGTAATGAGAAAAGAAAACTATGTATAGTATAATTCTATATAGGTGTAATAAACATAAGGTACAGGAAAAAAGATATATGCATGAAAAAGACTAATGGATCAAAAAGTGATAGTTTAATACCGGGTCTACAAAAGCCCATATATATAAGGGGTATTCAGTGATAATATTAATTACAGGGGTGAAGTGGTGTTAAAAGGAAACAATTGAAAGAGAGTGTTAGTTATAAAGACTATATGTGACTAAAATAATATAGGACATAATAAAAAAACAAAATACTTGAAGACCTATCAAGTGAATTCCTAAAGATGGAATAAAAATAATGTAACTATCATGATCAAACTGTTAGGACAAGCTACATACTACACTTGTAGGATGAGATAATAAATTACTTCTGGTGAATAGATATGTAAAATAGTGGGATTAATAACAAACAGAATGATGTTAATGATATTGATAATAATTGTGAGATGGAGTATATAATGTAAGCAGTATATTGTACAATAGGTAAAGAATTAATAGGGAGTAAATGGATCAATCCCTAGTGGAGTGATCTATATTAATAGTGGTCAAATGACTGATATGAATATATAAGAATGGGGGAAGAATATATATAAAGTGACTAAATAAGTGAATGTATATGTCAACTGAGATACTGGTATTACATAAAAGTGTCAAGATCCAGGTTTTCATTGAGGCCATCATGACCCAATGTTTTTAATTTAGTTATCCAAAATGTCTCTCTTCTTCTGAGTGACATAAAAGCATTAAGAATAGATCTTGGGATTTGTTCAATAGTAGTAATCTTAAACATATTCATATTACCTTGATGCAAATAGGTACAGTGTCTAGATACACTATGATTTGTAGATTGATTTTTGATGTTGCGAAAATGTTCGCCCCATCTCCTTCTTATCTGTCTACAGGTATGTCCTATATATTGGGCCCCACAGTTGCATTGCAGTAAATATATCACAAAGGTGGATTCACAGGATAGATGACCATAGATGAAAAAAGATTCTCCAATGACTGATGATATGAATGAATTAACTCAAAGGAGTCAATTTATTAAAGTCTGACGGACATGATACGCTGTAGCGTATCATGTCCGCCAGTCATCGCTAAATGTGGACAGCATACGCTGTCCGTATTCAGCATTGCACAAGCAGTTCTAGTAAACTGCTTGTGCAATACCGCCCCCTGCAGATTTGTGGCCAATCAGTCACTAGCAGGGGGTATCAATCAGCCCGATTGTATAGGTTCGGGTGGATTGCTATATGCAGCCTCAGAGGTGGTGTATGAGTTAAGAAGCAGCGGCCTATAGACCTTGCTTCTTAATTTCTGTTTCCGGCGAGCCTAAAGGCTCGCACGGAAACAGGGTTAATTGGCCTAATTCAGCCAATAATAAATTGACCCCCATGTGTGATATTTTTAAACATTACAAATGTTTTTTTTTTATTGCATTTAGAAACTGCTTTCCTGATAGGATTTAGTTTTTTAAAACACAACTTTGCTTGTTCTAATGCCAGCAGGCTCTAGATTTATTTCCCTGAACAAAGATATCAAATGGTTGGATCTCAACTGCAGAATAATAACAGAAGATAACTTAGGAGTAAGTGTTTTGTCTCCCCGTGATATTTGGTTTACAGGAGAGTATATCAAATAGTTCTGTAATTCTCTTTCATTAAGCTACATTCTTTTATGATGAGACTGAAAGAGGATGACAAAGTTATAATGTTCTCCCACTCCTTTAACTAGAATGGTGCTTCAATTAGCCTGCTTTGACACTGTGTGTATTCACTGTGGAATAAGCTACTGAGGTCTGTTTTCAGCTGACGAGGTTAATAGGAGAGCAGCGATGCAAGGGTGACGTAGCAGAGGAGATCATTCTAGAGGAGTCAGCTGTAAGATTCTCCGGACTTACTATTGGATGACGTGGAGTTGGGGGTGGAACTGCACGTGTCCATTGAGTGTACAGGAAAACATCCAGTCCGTATCAGTAAATATTACCAAATATCTCAGGGTAAATAAACAGGAGGTCCACTTGCTAACCGCTATGCGGTTATGTAATACAGGCTGTCTGAAGGTGTAAACAATACTCCGTAGATGTTGTCGAGAGACCTCAGAGTAAACAGAGACACAGAGGAGATGGCAGCGAATTCTCTTGCATAAAGGTAACTGTAACCATGCAGGAACAGCCAGACGGCTGAGCTTGATGAAGCTGTAATCCTTCAGGAATCAAGTGAGAGATTTGTAGCTTATTTCGAGTTGGCAGGCAATAGCCAGAGAGGAAAATAACAGCTAAGTGAGTGTAGAAGCAATGCTACAGAGCTAAACTAACAAAAATACATTAGGTGGTGTAGGGTTATGTAAGAATTTATAGGGAAGTGTTAAAGGTACACACACCTCCTCCCTAGGAACCTGACATGTCCCCCCCTCAATGGGGCTGCACCACAGCAGAAGGTCCAGGTCTATCCGGATTGGCACGGTGGAAGCGAGCCATCAAACAGGAAGCCTGAAGATTTGTAGAGGGCTCCCAAGAATCCTCATCAGAGGTATAACCCTTCCATCTAACTAAGTATTGTAACCTACCCCTAAACATCCTTGAATCCAGAATATGACTAATTTCGTAGATGTCTTCATCAGTCACAACTGACGTTGGGTGTAGAATGCTTGTTGGAGACCTGGTAGTAGTATACGGTTTTAGTAAAGAGACATGGAACGTTGGATGTATCTGATAATCCGGAGGTAAAGCCAATGTGACAGCATTTTCATTTACGACTTTGGTTATCTGGTACGGTCCAATAAACAACTTTGAGAATTTCTTACATGGAGTCTTCAGTCTGCGGTGTTTCATCGAAAGCCAAACTTTATCTCCAATACTGTAGAGGGGAGGAATTCTTCTTCTGGTGTCATAATAACTCTTATGCTTTTCTTGAGCAAGTTTGATGTTATCTTTTATATAGGTGTAAATCTCCGTTAGGGAGTCGGTCAAGTCATCTACTTGAGGAGAAGTAGTGTTTGAGTCCGGAAACAGGTGAAAGGTTGGATGGTAGCCGTAGTTGGAGAAAAAAGGAGATGATTTGGTGGAGGTATTGTCTGAGTTGTTATAGGCGTATTCTGTCAAGGGTATGTTATAATACCATTTGTGTTGTTGGTAGGAGCAGTTACACCTGATGTACTGCTCAAGCCATTGATTCACCCTTTCTGTCTGCCCATTTTTTTGGGGATGATAAGCAGTACTGTATCAATGGTCGATCTGAAGTGCCTTGCAAAGTTGTTTCCAAAAGTGGAAGGTAAACTGAGAGCCGCTATCAGTCACTAAAACGGATGGCAGGCCATGTAAGCGTAGAATATGGTTTAAGAATAGATCGGCTGTTTCAGCAGAGGTAGGTAATTTCTTGTAGGGTACAAAATGGGCCATTTTAGTGAGTAGATTCACTACAACAAGGATGGTGTTGCAACCGTTGGAGATGGGAAGGTCAACTATGAAATCCATACCTACGGTTTGCAAAGGTCTTTCAGGAATCGGGAGAGGTGTTAGTAAACCGTATGGACTTTTTTTTTGTATTTTGATGTTGCGCATATGTCACACGTCAACACATAATTCTTAACAGTTTGGTTGATCTTTGGCCACCAGTAGTTTCTTTTTATTAAGTCTAATGTTTTATGGTATCCGGGATGGCCAGCCAAAGGTGAATCGTGATGATCATGAAGTATCTCATTCCTTCCTGAGGGGGGTATGTAAAGTTTATTTTCGGAGTAGTAGAACCCATCCGGTTTAAGCAGAAGTTTGTCCTTGGGGTAAGACAGGTCATTTTGTTGCATTGTACATAGAGAGTCGTGACTAATAATCATCAAGGATCTACCTCAAGGATGTATTGCAACTCAGGATCTGGGAAACAAAGTATAGGAGCTGAAACAAAAAAGTTCTTTAAAAAGGTAAAGGCTTTCTCAGCAGTGGAATTCCAATTGAAAGAAGTTTGTGATCCAGTAAGGCTGCAAAGCGGTTTGGCGATGTTATAAAATCCTCTGATAAACTTCAGATAGAAGTTGGCGAATCCTAAGAAACGTTGCATGTCCTTCTTGCATTTGGGTACAGGCCAGTTCTTTATGGCATCAACCATATTCTCTTCCATTTTAACTCCACATGAAGAAATGTGATAACCTAGAAAGGAGATCTGTGAGGCATGGAATACACATTTCTCAGGCTTGGCAAATAACTGGTGGGTCCGTAGGCATCCAAGAACCCAACGAACATATTTCCTGAGGTCTTCGATGTTATCCGAATATATGAGGATGTCGTCCAAATACACCGCCATACATATGTCCAAAAGATCTCTGAAGATGTGATTAATCAAGTATTGAAACGTAGCTAGGGCATTACAGAGCCCGAACGGCATCACAGTATATTTGTATAAGCCATAACGAGTTCTGAACATTGTGAGCCATTCATCCCCCTCTCTGATTCTCATCAAGTTATAGGTTTCTCTTAGGTCGAGTTTGGTATATATCTTTGCGTTTCTGAGTCGTTCCACTAGCTCGGGTATTAAAAGTAACGGATACCTATTTTTCACTGTTCTCTTGTTGAGTTCTTGATAGTCGATTATAGGTCTAAGAGAATTATCCTTGTTCCTCACAAAGAAGATGCCAGCACCAGCAGGAGAAGTAGACGGCCTGATGAATCCCTTCTTAAGATTCTCCTCGATATATGTTTTCAAGTACTAAAGTTCTGGTTGAGACAGCGGATATATGTATCCAACTGGAATAGAGGAGCCGGGTAACAGTTCTATCGGACAATCATATATTCAATGTGGTGGGAGAGTCTCAGCTTCCTTTTTGCTGAGCACATCTGTGAAGTCATGGTAATCATCAGGTAAAGAGAAATCAGTAACCTGCAAAAGATTCTGGTGTAGGAAACATGTGTTGTGGCAATAGGTAGAATCGAAGTCTAGTTTCAGAGTCTCCCAATGTATAGTGGGTTGATGTAGTTGGAACCATGATAAGCCTAAAATGACAGGAAACAGTGGTGAGGGTATAACATCAAATGAGATAAATTCTACATGCCCTCTGCCTGTGGTGACCTTTATGGGAACGGTTTGATGAGTGACGGGTCCTGTGTTAACAAGAGAACCATCAATAACTCTGATAGAAACTGGCTTTGCTTTTAACACAAGTGGAATTTTATTTTTCTTTATCAATACAGCGTCAAGAAAATTGGTGTATGCTCCTGAGTCCACAATGGCTTTAGTTTGAAGTACTTGGCGATACCACTGTAGAGAAAGAGATATGGTACAGTAAGCTGCATTAGTAACTTTACTGGTGAAACAACCACTTAATATATGAGACTCACTCTTCTTTTGTCGTTGGAGCAGAGGACAGTCCTTCACGGAATGAGAGGGTGATGCACAGTACATGCATAGGTTTCTTAATACTCTGCGATTCCTTTCTTCTGGCTGTAGGGGACCCTTCATAAACCCCAATTCCATAGGGATGGGTGATTCTTTAGATGATGAGCTAGTAGTTTGAGGAGAATAGAACTTGCAAGAGACTTCAGGTTATTTGCGTTCAGCACGCCTCTCTTTGAGTCGTCAGTCTATCCGGATAGAAAGATTTATCAAACCCTCGAAGGTCCTTGGGAGCTCTATCCATGCCAATTCATCCTTGAGGGGTTTGGATAAACCAAGCCTGTACTGATTACGCATGGCAACCTCACTCTAATCTGAGTACGTTATGTAAAGCTTGAGCTCCGTTACATATTCTTCTACAGGCCGTCTGCCTTGTTTTAATGTCTTTGTACAAAGAATTCTGTGAGTGACCCCAGTATAGGATCATCTTTCTCAAATAACAAGTCCGCCCATGACCTAGGCTCTTCTCTTAAAAAGGATATAACAGTCATGACCTTTTATTCTCTCGCTCATTTGGATCAGAAGATTGCATGCATTTTTAAACTGCCTGAATGATGACCTGTCTCCGGAGAATTTTTCGGGTAAACATACCTGAGGTTCAGGTGTATTATCTTTAATTATTTCTCTTAGACTGTCGTTCTGTATCTGGAGTTCTCTTAATCCCTGTGACAACTGCTCAACACGCTGGTATAAATTATAGACAACAGTAGGTATAACTGCTGGATCCATAGTTTATGGCTAATTAATATGTCAGCAGGCTCTAGATTTATTTCCCTGAACAAAGATATCAAATGGTTGGATCTCAACTGCAGAATAATAACAGAAGATAACTTAGGAGTAAGTGTTTCAATGACAGTGTTTCCCCGTGATATTTGGTTTACAGGAGAGTATATAGAATAGTCCTGTAATTCTCTTTCATTAAGCTATGTTCTTTTATGAGGAGACTGAAAGAGAATAATGAAGTTATAATGTTCTCCCACTCCTTTAACTAGAATGGTGCTTCCGTTAGCCTGCTTTGACAGTGTGTCTATTCACTGTGGAATAAGCTACTGAGGTCTGTTTTCAGCTGACGAGGTTAATAGGAGAGCAGCGATTCAAGGGTGACGTAGCAGAGGAGATCACTCTAGAGGAGTCAGATGTAAGATTCTCTGGACTTACTATTGGATGACGTGGAGTTGGGGGCGGAACTGCCCGTGTCCGTTCAGTGTACAGGAAAACATCCAGTCTGTATCAGTAAATATTACCAAATGTCTCAGGGTAAATAAACAGGAGGAAAAGTCCACTTGCTTACCGCTATGCGGTTATGTAATACAGGCTGTCTGAAGGTGTACACAATACTCCGTAGATGTTGTTGAGAGACCTCAGAGTAAACGGAGGCACAGAGGAGATGGCAGCAAATTCTCTTGCATAAAGGTAACTGTAACCATGCAGTAACAGCCGGACGGCTGAGCTTGATGAAGCTGTAATCCTTCAGGAATCAAGTGAAAGAGGAAAATAACAGCTAAGTGAGTGTAGCAGCAACGCTACAGAGCTAAACTAACAACAATTAATTAGCAGGTGGTGTAGGGTTATGTAAGAATTTATAGGGAAGTGTTAAAGGTACACACACCTCCTCCATAGGAACCTGACACCTAACTATCTTACTGGTGGCTAATTTATTCTTTAAAGTATGTGCTCTTCTAAACACCACCCATGGTTTGGGACCTATAATATCTTTAAAATTGGGTCATTACATAAAATGGGCCAATGTTTGGAAAGCATTTTCTTAATTTCTCAATGGTTACAATTGAAACCTTTAATAAAAAGTGGTGAACCATCTTTCTTAAACTTACTGGGTTTCTTAGATTTAGAGAAATAACGGTTCCTATCCTTATTCCTATCCCTCAAATAGTTTTTGTGAGTAAGGGATTGAGGATAACATTTCTCCAGAAACCGTTCTGTCAAAATCTGGTCTTGATCATAATCTTGTAAAGCTGTACAATTCATCCTGATCCTCCAAAACTATCCATAAGGGACATTATCTTTCCAGCTTTGGTAAGTACGCTATTCCATATAATCAGAAAATACTTTTTACAGCAGTTTTTGTGGGTTTGGACTGCTTCTATCACCACTACTCAGCCCTACACTACTGCTAGTGCAACAGTCATCGACATCCAAATCCAGACAGAGGCCTCTAGTTATCAAGCCGTCAACCTCAAATACGCTGGAATTCCGCAGCGTATTTGTGGCAAGACTGATTCGCCTTAGTTATCAAGCCCTGCTGCCCGGCAAAAGTAGAATATAGTGATGTAAGCTTCGATCCGCCGGACACAGTCCGATACAGATCGATTCTTACGTCACTCCAGATGTTCCGAACGCAAGTTCGGCACAATCTGACTACTTTTGGGAGTTATCAAATGACTACCAGGTACGCTCTGCACTTTTCCGGCCCAGCGTACCGGGTTTTCAATCCGCCACCCTGGAGGCGGCGGATCCCATAGGAATCAATGGGAGTCTGACCATAGCGAAAGTTCATGTTCGCTGCTGCCCGATATCCCATTGCTTCCTATGGGAGATGTCTGCACCTAACACCCTAACATGTACCCCGAGTCTAAACACCCCTAATCTGTCCCCCCCTACACCGTCACAACTAAATAAATGTATTACCCCCTAAACCGCCGCTCCCAGAGCCCACCGCCATTCTAATAAACTGATTAACCCCTAGACCGCCGCTCCCGGAGTCTGGACCCTGCCGCAACTATAATAAATATGTTACCCCATAAACCGCCGCTCCCGGAGCCCACCGCCACTCTAATAAACTGATTAACCCCTAAACCGTGGCTCCCGGACCCCGCCGCAACTATAATAAATGTTACCCCCTAAACCGCCGCTCCCGGAGCCCACCGCCATTCTAATAAACTGATTAACCCCTAAACCGCCGCTCCCGGACCCCGCCGCCACTATAATAAATATGTTAACCCCTAAACCGCCGCTCCCGGACCCCGCCACCACTATAAGAAATATGTTAACCCCTAAACCGCTGCTCCCGGACCCCACCGCAACTATAATAAAATTATTAACCCCTAAACCTAAGACTAACCCTAACACCCACCTAACTTAAATATTAATTAAATACATCTAAATAAATATTCTTATTAACTAAATTAATCCTATTTAAAACTAAATACTTACCTATAAAATAAACCCTAATATAGCTACAATATAACTAATAATTATATTGTAGCTATTTTAGGATTTATTTTTATTTTACAGGCAAATTTAAAATTATTTTAACTAGGTACAATAGCTATTAAATAGTTATTAACTATTTAATAGCTACCTAGTTAAAATAAAGACAAATTTACCTGTAAAATAAATCCTAACCTAAGTTACAATTAAACCTAACCCTACACTATAATTAAATAAATTATTCCTATTTAAAACTAAATACTTACCGGTAAAATAGACCCTAAGATAGCTACAATGTAATTAATAATTACATTGTAGCTATTTTAGGATTTATATTTATTTTACAGGTAACTTTGTATTTATTTTAGCTAGCTAGAATAGTTATTAAATAGTTATTAACTATTTAATAACTACCTAGCTAAAAGAAATACAAAATTACCTGTAAAATAAATCCTAACCTAAGTTACAATTAAACCTTACACTACACTATCATTAAATTAATTAAATAAATTAGCTACAAATAACTACAATTAAATATAATTAAATAAACTAACTAAAGTACAAAAAATAAAAAAACTAAGTTATAAAAAATAAAAAGTTACAAACATTTAAAAAATATTACAACAATTTTAAGCTACTTACACCTAATCTAAGCCCCCTAACAAAATAACAAAGCCCCCCAAAATAAAAAAATACCCTACCCTATTCTAAATTTCAAAAGTTAACAGCTCTATTACCTTACCAGCCATTAAAAGGGCCTTTTGCGGGGCATGCCCCAAAGTATTCAGCTCTTTTGCCTGTAAAAAAGAAATACAACCGCCCCCAACATTAAAACCCACCACCCACATACCCCTACTCTAACCCAAACCCCCCTTAAATAAACCTAACACTACCCCCCTGAAGATCATCCTACCTTTAGCCGTCTTCAGCCAGCCGACCACCAATGGAACAGAAGAGGACATCCGCAGCGGCCGAAGTCATCATCCAAGGGGCGCTGAAGAAGTCTTCCATCCGATTGAAGTTATCATCCAAGGGGCGCTGAAGAAGTCTTCCGTCCGATTGAAGTCATCATCCCCAAGGGGCGCTGAAGAGGTCTTCCATCCGATTGAAGTCTTCATCCAGGCGGCGTCTTCAATCTTCATCCATCCGGAGCGGAGTTGAGCCATCTTCAGACAAGCCGACGCGGAACCATCTTCTTCCACCGACGACTTCCCAACGAATGACGGTTCCTTTAAGTGACATCATCCAAGATGGCGTCCCTCAAATTCCGATTGGCTGATAGATTCTATTAGCCAATCGGAATTAAGGTAGGAAAAATCTGATTGGCTGATTGAATCAGCCAATCAGATTGAAGATCAATCCGATTGGCTGATCCAATCAGCCAATCATATTGAGCTTGCATTCTATTGGCTGTTCCGATCAGCCAATAGAATGCAAGCTCAATCTGATTGGCTGATTGGATCAGCCAATCGGATTGAACTTCAATCAGCCAATCAGATTTTTCCTACCTTAATTCCAATTGGCTGATAGAATCCTATCAGCCAATCGGAATTCGAGGGACGCCATCTTGGATGACGTCACTTAAAGGAACCGTCATTCGTCGGGAAGTCGTCGGTGGAAGAAGATGGCTCCGCGTCGGCTTGTTGGCGGGGGTCCGGGAGCGGCGGTTTAGGGATTAATCAGTTTATTAGAGTGGCGGTGGGCTCCGGGAGCGGCGGTTTAAGGGGTAACATATTTATTACAGTTGCGGCGGGGTCCGGGAGCGGTGGTTTAGGGGTTAATCAGTTTATTAGAGTGGCGGTGGGCTCCGGGAGCGGCGGTTTAAGGGGTAACATATTTATTACAGTTGCGGCGGGGTCCGGGAGCGGTGGTTTAGGGGTTAATCAGTTTATTAGAGAGGCGGTTTAGGGGGTAATACATTTAGTTTTTTTTATTTTTTGTACTTTAGTTAGTTTATTTAATTGTATTTAATTGTAGTTATTTGTAGCTAATTTATTTAATTTATTTAATGATAGTGTAGTGTTTAATTGTAACTTAGGTTAGGATTTATTTTACAGGTAATTTTGTATATCTTTTAGCTAGGTAGTTATTAAATAGTTAATAACTATTTAATAACTATTCTAACTAGCTAAAATAAATACAAAGTTACCTGTAAAATAAATATAAATCCTAAAATAGCTACAATGTAATTATTAATTACATTGTAGCTATCTTAGGGTTTATTTTACCGGTAAGTATTTAGTTTTAAATAGGAATAATTTATTTAATGATAGTGTAGTGTTAGGTTTAATTGTAACTTAGGTTAGGATTTATTTTACAGGTAAATTTGTCTTTATTTTAACTAGGTAGCTTTTAAATAGTTAATAACTATTTAATAGCTATTGTACCTAGTTAAAATAATTTTAAATTTGCCTGTAAAATAAAAATAAATCCTAAAATAGCTACAATATAATTATTAGTTATATTGTAGCTATATTAGGGTTTATTTTAAAGGTAAGTATTTAGTTTTAAATAGGATTAATTTAGTTAATAAGAGTTATAATATTTAGATGTATTTAATTAATATTTAAGTTAGGGGGGGTGTTAGGGTTAGGCTTAGGTTTAGGGGTTAATAATTTTATTATAGGTGGTGACGGTGTAGGGGGGGCAGGATAGGGGTTAATAAATTTATTATAGGTGGCGACGGTGTAGGGGGGGGGCAGATTAGGGGTTAATAAATTTAATATAGGTGGCGGCGGGGTCCGGGAGCGGCGGTTTAGGGGTTAAACCATTTATTTAGTTGCGGCGGGGGCCGGGATCGGCAGGATAGGGGGTAATAAATTTATTATAGGTGGCGACGGTGTTGGGGGGGAGATTAGGGGTTAATAAGTTTAATATAGGTGGCGGCGGGGTCTGGGAGCGGCGGTTTAGGGGTTAAACAATTTATTTAGTTGCGGCGGGGTCCAGGATCGGCAGGATAGGGGTAAATAAATTTATTATAGGTGGCGGCGGTATAGGGGGGGCAGGATAGGGGTTACTAGGTATAATGTAGGTGGCGGCGGGGTCTGGGAGCGGTGGTTTAGGGGTTAATCAGTTTATTAGAGTGGCGTTAGGCTCCGGGAGCGGCGGTTTAGGGGTTAATACATTTATTATAGTTGCGGCGGGGTCTAGGAGCGGCGGTTTAGGTGTTAATAACTTTATTTAGTTGCGGGGGGCTCCGGGGGTGCCGGTATAGGGGGTAGAACAGTGTAGTTTAGTGTGCGTGCTTAGTGACAGGGGTATCAATAAAGCTGGGAAAAAGCGTACTTGGTGCGCGGCTTTTTGAGAGCTTTTTTTATAACTTTGGCGAACGTATTCAGGTCCGCGGCGACAATGTGAGGCGAGCTTAGGCGGGCGTATTGGGGCCGGCGAAGGCAGGTAAGTAGACACTGTTCACTGTTTTTAACGTGTATATGAGTAGCACTGCTTCATCCCTTTAAGATTAAACTATTGTTAATAACGCTCAGCTGTTTGTTTTGGGCGTAAATTGTATAAAGGGGTGGATTAGTGGATGCTCAGATTATCCTATGACTAAGTGCCAGCAGGCACGAAACGCGTAAGGATATCTTATGTATAACCCTCTACATTGTTGGAATGTGCTATTTTAAGGATTCAAATAAAGATTGACTTTTAATTTTCCTAAAGAGTGCTGCTTTAACGTGTTTTTTTTGGACTTTGGTACTACGGCGTGCTCAGCCGTCAAGCGTGCATCACGTCACAACATTCAGTTTACGCCCCAAACAATTGCAGCACGCTGTGTCTATCTGTGGAGGAGAGTGTCGGCTTCAGACCTGGAGCAGCGTTGAGGATTGGTTTGACTGTACTAGCTATGCCTGGATATGCAAGGTGAAGCAACATTGCTTCAACCTTAAAACCTAAAAGGACAATAAACACATTGGGTCCTATGATTAAAAAACAGTGTTCATTTTTATGGCAAATTTCGATTTAGTCTTAGTTTTAGTCTTTTGACTAAAATGTCATTTTAGTTTTAGCCATATTTTAGTCATCTGAATAGTTTTAGTTTTAGTCTACTTTTAGTAGACTAAATCTCCAATAGATTTTAGTCGACTTAATCTCCTGTAGATTTTAGTCTACTAAATGCTAAGGGGTTTAGTTAAAGTGTAATGCATTATTTAAGCATTTCTCTATCATTTCCAAACTGATTATATACTCCAGGAGTAAACATAACACCTGTTATTATTTAAGGTATTAAGGTTTAAACATGCAATACAGACACAGATTTAGCCGTTGGGATATATAACGTCTTTATTAAACTTAAAATTAAATAAAACCAAGTTTTATAAACAAACAGAAGTGCAACTTTAAAATATAACAAAACAAACGGCTAGATTTAGGGTTTTGTTGGTAAAGACCCGCGTAGCTAACACTGCTTTTTTTTCCAGCACACCCTTAAGACAACGCTGGTATTTAGAGTTGTCTGAGTGGCATTTTTTTATTTTGGGGGGCTTTTTTATTAGGCGGCTTAGATTAGGTGTAATTAGTTTAAACTTCTTGTAATATTTTTTTTATTTTCTGTAATTTAGTGTTTGGTTTTTTTTGTATTATAGATTAGTTTATTTAATTAAATGTAATTGTATTTAATTGTAGTTAATTTATTTAATTAATTTAATGATAGTGTAGTGTTAGGCTTAATTGTAACTTAGGTTAGGATTTATTTTACAGGTAATTTTGTAATTATTTTAACTAGGTAGCTATTAAATAGTTAATAACTATTTAATAGCTATTGTACCTAGTTAAAATAAATACAAAGTTGCCTGTAAAATAAATATAAATCCTAAAATAGCTACAATATAACTATTAGTTATATTGTAGCTATCTTATGGTTTATTTTACAGGTAAGTATTTAGTTTTTAATAGGAATTATTTATTTAATTGTAGTAATTTTATTTAGTTTTATTTAAATTATATTTATGTTAGGGGGGTTTTAGGGTTAGGGTTAGACTTAGGTTTAGGGGTTAATACATTTATTATAGTAGCGGCGACGTTGCGGGCTGGAGATTAGGGGTTAATAATTGTAGGTAGGTGGCGGCGATGTTAGGGAGGGCAGATTAGGGGTTAATAAAATTTACTATAGTGTTTGCGAGGCGGGAGTGCAGCGGTTTAGGGGTTAATACATTTATTATAGTGGCGGCGAGCTCCGGTCGGCAGATTAGGGGTTAATAATTGTAGTTAGGTAGCGGCGACGTGGGGGGGCAGATTAGGGGGTTATAAATATAATGTAGGTGTCGGCGGTGTTAGGGGCAGCAGATTAGGGGTTCATAGCTATAATCTAGGTGGCAGCGGTGTCTGGTAGGCAGATTAGGGGTTAAAAATGTTTATTATAGTGTTTGCAATGTGGGGGGGCCTCGGTTTAGGGGTACATAGGTAGTTTATGGGTGTTAGTGTACTTTATAGCGCAGTAGTTAAGAACTTTATGTTCCCGCGTTAGCCCATAAAGCTCTTAACTACTGACTTTTTTTGCGGCTGGAGTCTTGTCGGTAGAGGGTCTACCGCTCACTTGTTCCAAGACTCCAAATACCAGCGTTAGGCAAATCCCATAGAAAAGATAGGATACACAATTGACATAAGGGGATCTGCGGTAGCCTCGAGTCGAGGAAAGAAAGTGAGTGATAGACCCTTTCCTGCCTGACTCTAAATACCAGCGGGCGGTCAAAAGCAGCGTTAGGACCCCTTAACGCTGCTTTTGACGGCTAACTCATGAACTCTAAATCTAGCCGATACTGTATTGGCTGTATTGCACATATTACCCAATATAAAAGCTTTTACAGTTCTCTGTTAATTATTAAAACATGTATCAAGTAACTCAACACAACAAAAAGTTTCTGTAGCTAGCACAGGCACAGCATAACTTAACCCATACTCGTAGGTTATGCTTATTTCTATAGATAGAATCAATGGATTGTTCACAGATTTGAAATTTAAAACTGCTCTAGAACTTCCAAACTCATTATATACTCCTGGAGTAAAGGTT
This sequence comes from Bombina bombina, assembly GCF_027579735.1. NCBI lineage: Eukaryota > Metazoa > Chordata > Amphibia > Anura > Bombinatoridae > Bombina > Bombina bombina. Next base: position 1,035,557,113 of record NC_069499.1, read on the forward strand.
TAAATAAAATTCCCAAACATGATTCCTATACTGAAACTGTTTAGACTGCAAAGGGAAATACACATAGACTTGACTCATGGCAAATATAAGTAAAATACCTATATTTAAAACTTTATATTAATTCATAAAGTGCCAAAGCATAGCTGAGAGTGTCTTAAATAAAGATACATACTTACCGAAAGACTCCCATCCACATATCCCAGATAGCCAAACCAGTACTGAAAACTATCAACAAAGGTAATGGTATATAAGAGTATATCGTCGATCTGAAAAGTTAGGTAGGAGATGAATCTCTACGACTGATAACAGAGAACCCTTGAAAAGATTTCCCATGAGGCGATACTCTCTTCACATACCTCTGACAAACATTGTACTCTGAGAAGAATTGGGCTTCAGAATGCTTACAAGCGCTTATCATAGAAAAAATCATAAAAATCAAGCACAAACTTACTTCACCACCTCCATAGGAGGCAGACAGCTAGATTACAAGTTGTGTGTTAAGGTAAAAAAGCAGTGTTAACAGGTCCTAAAGCTGCTTTTTTTTACGCCCGTTGCTATTACGGGTCATGAAGGTTTAGGGTCACCACACACTTCTTTGGCCTTACCGCAAAACAACTTACGTAAACTTTGTAAAGTCTTTTTTTCTATGGGACTTCCATAGTGCCGGTATTACGAGTCTGTCCTGGGAGGCCAAAAAGTGAGCGGTACACCCTATCCTGTCAAGAGTCCTAACGCATTTAAAAGTCATTAGTTAAGAGTTTTATGGTACAACGCTGTAACATAAAACTAAAGTGCTAAAAAGTACACTAACACCCATAAACTACCTATTAACCCCTAAACCGAGGCCCTCCCGCATCGCAAACACTAACATTACATTTTAACCCCTAATCTGCTGCTCCGGTCACCGCTGCCACCTACATTATATTTATGAACCCCTAATCTGCTACCCCCAACATTGCCGACACCTACATTATATTTATTAACCCCTAATCTGCCGCCCCCAATGTCGCTGCAACCTACCTACACTTATTAACCCCTAATTTGCCGCCCCAACGCTATAATAAACATATTAACCCCTAAACCGCTGCACTCTCGCCTCACAAACATTAGTTAAATATTATTAACCCCTAATCTGCTGCCCCCAACGTCGCCGCCACTATACTAATTGTATTAACCCCTAAACCTAAGTCTAACCCTAACCCTAACACCCCCTAACTTAAATATAATTTAAATAAATCTAAATAAAATTACTATCATTAACTACATTATTCCTATTTAAAACTAAATACTTACCTATAAAATAAAGCCCAAACTAGCTACAATATAACTAATAGTTACATTGTAGCTAGCTTAGGCTTTATTTTTATTTTACAGGCAAGTTTGTATTTATTTTAACTAGGTACAATAGTTATTAAATAGTTATTAACTATTTAATAACTACCTAGCTAAAATAAAACCTAATCTAAGTTACAATAACACCTAACACTACACTATAATTAAATAAATTTACTAAATTAAATACAATTAAATAAATTAAATTAAATTATCTAAAGTACAAAACCCCCCCCTAAATTACAGAAAATAATAAACAAATTACAGATATTTAAACTAATTACACCTAATCTAATAGCCCTATCAAAATAAAAAAAAGCCCCCCAAAATAAAAAAAAACCCTAGCCTAAACTAAACTATCAATAGCCCTTAAAAGGGCCTTTTGTGGGGCATTGCCCCAAAGTAATCAGCTCTTTTACCTGTAAAAAAAAAAATACAAACCCCCCAACAGTAAAACCCACCACACACACAACAAACCCCCCAAATAAAATACTATCTAAAAAAACCTAAGCCTGAAAAGGGCATTTGGATGGGCATTGCCCTTAAAAGGGCAGTTAGCTCTTTTGCAGGCCCAAACCCTAACCTAAAAATAAAACCCACCCAATACACCCTTAAAAAAAAACTAACACTAACCCCCTGAAGATCGACTACAGTTCTGAAGATCCGACATCCATCCTCAAGGAAGCGGCAGAAGTCTTCATCCAACCGGGCCGAAGTCCTCAACGAAGCCGGGAGAAGTCTCCAGACGGATCCTCCAGACGGGCAGAAGTCTTCATCCAGATGGCATCTTCTATCTTCATCCATCCGACGCGGAGCGGGTTCATCTTCAAGACATCCGACGCAGAGCATCCTCTTCATCCGACGACTACCCGACAAATGAAGGTTCCTTTAAGTGACGTCATCCAAGATGGCGCCCCTTAGATTCCGATTGGCTGATAGAATTCTATCAGCAAATTGGAATTAAGGTAGAAAAAAATCCTATTGGCTGATGCAATCAGCCAATAGGATTGAAGTTCAATCCTATTGGCTAATCCAATCAGCCAATAGGATTGAGCTTGCATTCTATTGGCTGATTGGAACAGCCAATAGAATGCAAGCTCAATCCTATTGGCTGATTGCTAAATTTCGATTGGCTGATAGAATTCTATCAGCCAATCGGAATCTAAGGGACATCATCTTAGATGACGTCACTTAAAGGTACCTTCATTCGTCGTTAGTCCGTCAGAAGAAGAGGATGGTCCATGTCGGATGTCTTGAAGATGGACCCGCTCCACGCCGAATGGATGAAGATAGAAGATGCCGTCTGGATGAAGACTTCTGCCCGTCTGGAGGACCACTTCGCTTGGCTTGAATGAAGCTTTCTCCCGGCTTCGTTGAGGACTTCGACCCGGGTGGATGAAGACTTCTGCCGCTTCCTTGAGGATCCGATCGGGATGATTACAGCCACTGCTAGTGGCCGGTTGGCCTCCAGTGACCAGGGGGTGGCATTGCACAAGTATTTCACTAGAAATGCTTGTGCAATGATAAATGCCGACAGTGTATGCTGTCGGCATTTAGTGATGTTGAGCGGACATGATTCGCTCGACATTTAATAAATCTACCCTTTAAGTCTATTTGAGTGAAATACTAACCACTTGTTAAATGAGAAATGAAAGTAAACCCTGTGCTATCCTTTGAAAGTATAGGATGTGGTACAAAATGTCAGCCATGCTAAGATTCTCTGGCAAAAATTTGTTTACAATTCACTTGTAATACTAGATTGTGTCCTATTTTTAGCACAGGGTCGCAATGTGTATAATGCACCAAACATAAGGGATTAAAGGACCAATGTTGAGCGTATGCAGCATAACCAACTTACTTAACTCTAAATAAAGAAATAAAGACACAACAACCAGATGGAGGTAAGACCGTGTAGGTCGTTTATTAACTAAGAGGCACTTCTTGAATAGTTTAATTATAAAACATCAAGGTCTTCCTATAACTTTTTAACTATAACTTATTTACCTGGATACAAGTAAATGACTATAAACTCTTAAACCTTAACTATTAGGCGGCAATGTTTACCTATGGAAACCCATATGAAGTGAGAAGCAGCCCCAGGCAAATGGAAACAAAGCAGATGCCAGCTACAACGCGGTACCAGATAGAAGGATAAAACTCAAGCTGTTCAGCTCGTTGCAACCCAGGGGGGCATTTTCTCCAGGCCCGTGTCTGAGTACATCACGCCCCCTGCAATGGCAGTCACTCCTCCCCGCTTTCTATCTGCCACCTGGGATGCTAACTCCCGCCACAAGAAGATAAGAAGAAGAAGACTGCCCTGACAGATTCTTGCCGCCAACCTATCAGCTAATAACAATTTAAAAAAAAAATTATATTTGTATTTTATTGATTTTCAAATTAAAGATACAATGGTGTGCCATTAGCACATTACAGTCAAGCAAACAAAAGACATACATATACCAAGTGAAAGACAATCAGAGTTCACCTATATCCACTTCATTAAGAAGTTATATATTAGCACAATAGGTTACACATGCTGTATCAGCAGGGAAGAGGGGTGGGTGGGGAAAGGAGACGGAGAGGGTAATAGAAAATTGTTGTTACTCATCGATGATGAGGGTTCTGAAAAGGGGTGTCATCGAGAGAGGATGTCAGGGTTCTACCTTTTGCTTGTCTCCTCCCACATCCTCTATAAATCTTTGCTCACACCTATAAACAGGTGCTTAGTAATTTTGTTACCTGAAGCAGCTAGTAGCAGCACTGAGCTCTCATACTGGAAAACTTCATTCTCGCTTTCCAGCAGTATCCACTGAATGTACCTGCTGTCTTGGCAACCTCTAACAAAAAGGATAACTTCTTCTCTTGCAACATTACAAATTTGATATATCTCACTATAAGTGAGCTTATTCTGGAACTACAAATCAACAGCGATCCCTGCAATTCCTGAGCAAGCAGCCTATAACCAGTATGCCTTACTCGATATTCCCTCTGCAAACTACTTACCCGGTAAGGCTACAGACTGTGTATTACAGACATCCTCACTCTAAAGACTAAACGCCATAGAAGCGTTTGAACCGACTGCACACAGAACCGAGCGGCGTCTAACGCCACGCCCCCTGTGACATAACAGGTATCGGGCTTCGCTGAACCGCGACTGGAAGCAGCAATCACCCCTTCAGTTGTTCACTCTGAACGCTTGTAGCTAAGTACAGTACTAAGTGTCTCCTTCCACTCTCAAGCTATTCAGTGTAGTGCAGAGAGTTAGTACTGCCAGAAGCAACTTTTTCAGTAACACATCGATAATATCTGGTGTTACCAATACACTATAACATCAAAGTGAAGTGTGATACAAAATAACATAAGAGGAAGTGAGATCAAAGAGTCAATAGTTCTGCAGCTGAGAATCCCCTCACCAAGAGATATCTAGTAACAAACAATCATACAGAACCTGCTCCTTACATATTACTAAGCCCCATGGATCTACCTGTAGCTAGCTACAGGTAGAAAACCAGACTCTACGTGGCATAATTAAAGATTCCATTGGTTCTAAGTCTGCTCAGCCTGATTTTACACCAGAACCCCAGGTCTCATTACCGGACCCTTTCTCAGGGAACAGAAAGACTTACAGGCAGTTCAAAAATGCCTGCAACCTCATGTTCAACCTTAAACCAAAAACCTACAATAGTGACAGGATAAAGGTCCTTACTGTAATATCTTTTCTTAGGGGTGAGCCTAGAGTTTGCTATGAGAACAACGACCCCATACTATCCTCTCTGGATGATTTCTATTCTACAATGGACGAACTGTATCAAGATACTGACGTACAATTGACTGCAGAGGCAAAGATGAGAAGCCTTAAACAAGGACGCCGTGCAGTGGAGGAGTATATCACTGAATTTAAGCAGTTTGCCATGAATTCCCAATGGTATGCCATTGCTTTGAGTAATCAGTTTCGTTTGGGGCTCTCCGACCAGTTGAAAGATGAACTGGCATGCACTGATCTACCCAGATCCATCGAGGCCTTAATGAAACTCATCATCCAAGTTGATAGAAGGCTGAGAGAAAGGAGATTTGAACTGAACTTTTCTGAACCCTCCAACAGCACTTTCCAAATTAAGCACTCCCTACCAATCCCTAACATAGCAGGAATAGAGCCTATGGATATTGGAGTAATCAGAGGACCCTTGTCTCCAGACGAGAGAAGAAGGAATCTACAGTTGTGTATGGACTGTGCTAACCCTGCACATACAGTGAAAGAATGTACCCTTCTACTCAACTCCAAGAAACGTAAGTCTTATTTTTTCTCGACTCATCCAACTGAAATGAAACCCTCTTACTGTCATCTCTCTTTACTCTTGCAGTGGGAGCAAAGCAGATTGAGCACTGAAGCCATAATCGATTCAGGAGCATATGGGAATTATATAGATAAGAATCTCATTGTAAATAATAAAATTCCACTGGTGTGTAAGAAAAAACCTGTATCCATTAGAGTTATTGATGGCTCCACCATTATTACTGGTCCAATCACACACAACACCATTCCTCTAAAGGTCACAACTAATACTGGGCATTCTGAATTGTTAGCTTTTGATGTTTTACCTTCCCCATTGTTTCCCATTGTTCTAGGCTTAAATTGGCTACAATTGCACCAACCCCTGATACATTGGGAGTCTTTACAGGTCCAGTTAACTTCCCCTTATTGTACAAAGGCTTGTTACCCACAGAAGGACTTGCTCTTACAGATACCGGAATCTACCACCATTTTACCACAATAATATTCCGAATTCTGCAACGTGTTCAGTAAAAAGGAGGCCGAATCTCTACCTCCTCACAAGGTTTACGATTGCCCCATAGAACTACATCCAGGAGCAACAATATCATATGGACACCTTTATCCTCTCAATCAACCGGAATTAGACCACTTGAAAGCCTATATAGATGACAACTTGCAGAAAGGCTTCATCAGGTCTTCAACCTCACCAGCAGGGGATGGTATATTCTTCGTAAGGAACAAAGATTCCACTCTTAGATCAATAATAGATTATCGTGAACTGAATAAGAAGACTATCAAAAATCACTACCCTTTGCCACTCATCCCCAAATTAATTGAAAGGCTCTATCAAGCAAATTTTTTACCAAACTTGACCTACGTGGCGCATACAACCTGGTTCGAATCAGAGAGGGGGATGAGTGGCTGACAGCTTTTAGAACCCAATACGGACTCTTTGAGTACTTGGTCATGCTGTTTGGGCCATGCAATGCCCCTGCCACATTTCAACACTTCACCAACGATGTGTTCAGAGATCTTCTGGATATCTGTTTAGTGATATATTTAGACAATATACTCATCTATTCCAATACACTCCAAGACCATATAAAATACGTCGAATTGGTACTAACTAGATTAAGAGAGCACCACCTATATGCAAAACCTGAGAAGTGTCTTTTTCATACCAGAGAATTATCCTTTCTCGGTTATTACATCAGTCCAGAGGGTATAAAGATGGAAGAGACAAAGGTTCAGACTGTGAGGGACTGGAACCAACCTAACAACAGGAAGGAACTCCAACACTTCCTAGGGTTTGCAAACTACTACAGAAAGTTCATAAGAAACTTCTCTCATATCGCCAAACCTCTTACTCGTCTCACAGGTGTTACCACCTCTTTTCAATGGACTAATGAAGCAACAGATGCTTTTAATGCACTGAAATTAAGATTTGTCAGCGCTCCTATCTTGCATTTTCCTGACCCTTCACAACCATACATCCTGGAGGTTGACTCATCAGAGTATGCCATTGGAGCCGTTCTTTCCCAACGTCAATCACTTTCTCGTCCCATACACCCCGTTGCATATTTCTCAAGAGTCATGAATTCACCCGAAAGGAATTATCCCATCGGAGAGAAAGAGCTTCTAGCAATTAAGCATTCCCTAGAACATTGGAGACATCTCCTAGAGGGTACTCAAGTTCCAATAACCATATTCACGGATCATAAAAATTTAGAGTACCTACAAACCAATAAGACCCTTTCGTCCAGACAGATCCGATAAGACCTCTACTTCACCCGTTTCAACTTCACCATCGTATACAGGCCAGCATCTAAGAATGGCAAAGCCGACGCCTTATCCCAAAAGGACGCCAAACCCGACAACCCCACAATACAACATCATATCATTCCTAGCGAACGATTCATAGACAGAAGCTTTCACTTAATTACTTAAAAAGAGCACTAACAGATGACAAAGAGCACCAAAAGTACAACCTCTTCAAGAGACCTAATGGAATGTACTATCATAACGATAAGTTATACATCCCACCAGATTTACGGAATGCTTTAATAGAACGTTTCCATGATTCCCCCAATTCGGGACATCAAGGGATTAATCAAACCACTGAAAAGATATTGAGAGATTTCTGGTGGCCTGCATTAAAAGAAACAGTCTGTAAATACATACATAGTTGTCTGATCTGTGCTACAAAAAAATCATAGAAGAAACATCCATATGGTCTTCTCATGCCCATTCAAATTCAAGATAAACCATGGCAACATGTGGGTTTAGATTTTATAGTGGAACTCCCAGTATCTGAAAAACAGAATACCATCCTAGTGGTAATTGATTTATTTAGTAAAATGGCACATTTTGTTCCGTACCATAAGCTCCCTACCTAATCAGAGACAGCACTACTATTAATAAATCATGTAGTCAGACTACATGGGATTCCAGCCATTCTCACCTCGGATCGAGGAACACAATTTACCTCCAGATTTTGGAGGCAACTATGTAAACTTCTACAAATTGATCACCTCTTCAGCACCTCCTTCCACCCCCAAAATAATGGGCAAATGGAGCGGGTGAATCAATGGCTTGAGCAATACCTCCGTAGCTATTGTTCACAACACCAATCGGATTGGGTTAGGTATCTCCCAATGGCAGAATTTTACGCCAACTATGGGTTTCACCCTACAATTCATTTTTCTCCTGGAACAGTTTCCACTTCTCCACAAGTGGATGACTTGACTAACACATTGTTAGAGACTTTTCGCAGTCTCCGCTCTAATATCAAACAAGCTCAAGATTCACAAAAACATCACTATGATCTAAGACGGCGTACACCACCTACTGCTGTTGGAGACTTTGTCTGGTTGTCCACTAAGAACTTGAAACTTCAGGTTCCTAGCAAGAAATTAAGTAGATTGTACATAGGTCCTTTCCCTATTCTTAAATTGATAAATCCCAATGCTGTTACCTTGGATCTGCCTACCTCTATGCGGATACTTCCCAGTTTCCATGCGTCACTGCTTAAGCCAGCTCAACGCATGAGAGATCCCACATCTGTCATACCACCATCTTTGGAAGTTTTGAATACAGAGGAATATGAGGTCCATTCTTTGCTGGACTCACGTTATAGAGCGGGAGACTTGGAATATTTAGTGAGTAGTGATGTTGCGAACTGCTCGCCGGAGAACAGTTCCCGGCGATCTTAGCTTGTTCGCGTTCGCCGCGGTGGGCGAACATATGCGATGTTCGATCCGCCCCCTATTCGTCATCATTGAGGAAACTTTGACATTGTATCTCACAGTCTGCAGACACATTTCAGCCAATCAGCAGCAGACACTCCCTCCCAGACCCTCCCAGCTCCTGGGCAGCAGCCATTTTAGATTCATTACGATCCTGCATTCTTAGTGTGAAGAGGTTTAGTGCTGCTGTTGGTGATTTTATAGGGAAATAGATAGCTAGGCTAGTGTATTCAGTGTCCACTACAGTCCTGAAGGACTCATCTAATCTCTGCTGTAAGGACAGCACCCCAAAAAGCCCTTTTTAGGGCTAGAACTTCAACCCAAAAAGCCCTTTTTAGGGCTAGAACTTCAGTCATTTTTTTTTTGTAATTTTATTTGCATTTGCCTGCCTGTCAGCCTGTGTGTGAGGCTCACAGCATATACTGTGATTAATTTGTCTGTGCCACCACTGATATCTGCTTAACATTAGTGTAAATTTTAAAAAAAAAAAACTTTTACATCATTTTGCTAGTGTAATCTAATTTTATTTTCCATCAGGCCTGTGTGTCAGGCCCACATCATATACTGTGATTAATAGCTCTGTTTTCCACCACTTATATCTGGTGTAACATTAGTGTAATTTAAAAAAAAAAAAAAGCTTTCACATCAGTCTGCTATTGTTATTTAATTTTAGTTGCCAGGCCAGCGTACCACTAGTTCCAGCCTGGGTAAGGGCCTAAGGGAACATTAGTGTAAATTTTAAAAAAAAAACTTTACATCAGTCTGCTATTGTTATTTAATTTTAGTTGCCAGGCCAGCGTGCCACTAGTTCCAGCCTGGGTAAGGGCCTAAGGGAACATTAGTGTAAATTTAAAAAAAAAAAACTTTTACATCAGTCTGCTATTGTTATTTAATTTTAGTTGCCAGGCCAGCGTGCCACTAGTTCCAGCCTGGGTAAGGGCCTAAGGGAACATTAGTGTAAATTTAAAAAAAAAAAAACTTTTACATCAGTCTGCTATTGTTATTTAATTTTAGTTGCCAGGCCAGCGTACCACTAGTTCCAGCCTGGGTAAGGGCCTAAGGGAACATTAGTGTAAATTTAAAAAAAAAAAACTTTTACATCAGTCTGCTATTGTTATTTAATTTTAGTTGCCCGGCCAGCGTGCCACTAGTGCCAGCCTGATGTTTTAAAGCACGTTATTCCAAACAATTTAGGAATGTTAGGTGATTTAGGCCCTTTATGGCTTAAAAGCAGACTCTGCATCAACTATTTAATTTTCCATGGGAGTTTTGCCATGGATCCCCTCCGGCATGCCACAGTCCAGGTGTTAGTCCCCTTGAAACAACTTTTCCATCACTATTGTGGCCAGAAAGAGTCCCTGTGGGTTTTAAAATTCGCCTGCCCATTGAAGTCAATGGCGGTTCGCCCGGTTTGCGGACATTTGAGGAAGTTCGCGTTCGCCGTTCGCGAACGCAAAATTTTAGGTTCGCGACATCACTATTAGTGAGATGGAAAGGTTATTCTAGCGAGGAGGATTCCTGGGAACCTTCCTCTCATTTGAACGCTCCTGTATTGGTATCTCTTTTCCACTGCAGGCACCCTGACCATCCTTGTCCTCAAGCTCTGGGAGCGCTTCTTTGAGGGGGGGTGATATCAGGGTTCTACCTTTTGCTTGTCTCCTCCTACATCCTCTATAAATCTTTGCTCACACCTACAAACAGGTGCTTAGTAATTTTGTTACCTGAAGCAGCTAGTAGCAGCACTGAGCTCTCATACTGGAAAACTTCATTCTTGCTTTCCAGCAGTATCCACTGAATGTACCTGCTGTCTTGGCAACCTCTAACTACAAAGATAACTTCTTCTCTTGCCACATTACAAATTTGATATATCTCACTACAAGTGAGCTTATTCTGGAACTACAAATCAACAGCGATCCCTGCAATTCCTGAGCAAGCAGCCTATAACCAGTACGCCTTACTTGATACTCCCTCTGTAAACTACTTACCCGGTAAGGCTACAGACTGTATATTACAGACATCCTCACTCTAAAGACTAAACGCCATAGAAGCGTTTGAACCGACTGCACACAGAACCGAGCGGAGTCTAACGCCATGCCCCCTGTGACATAACAGGTATCGGGCTCCGCTGAACCGCGGCTGGAAGCAGCAATCACCCCTTCAGTTGTTCACTCTGAACGCTTGTAGCTAAGTACAGTACTAAGTGTCTCCTTCCACTCTCAAGCTATTCAGTGTAGTGCCAGAAGTAACTTGTTTCAGTAACCCACATCGATACTATCTGGTGTTACCAATACACTATAACATCAAAGTGAAGTGTGATACAAAATAACATAATAGGAAGTGAGATCAACAAATCAATAGTTCTGCAGCTGAGAATCCCCTCACCAAGAGATATCTAGTAACAAACAATCATACAGAACCTGCTCCTTACAGAGGAGTTCCGCGTGGGGAGGCCTGGCAGGAAATGGGAAGAGGAGGCCACCTTAGGTATCTAGGTTAGGAAGCCACTGGGTGTTAAACATGCCTAGCCAATCCGCCCAGATCATTTCAAAGAGGTCTGAATTTTCCAGGGAATACATTTTTTTCATAGAATAAATATATGCCAAAACTTTAACTATTTCTGGCCAGGAAGGGGGGTGGGGTGTAAGTGTTTCCAGGATCTGGCAATAGATAGTTTTATAGCTGAAAATTAGGAAGGGAGATCCCCAATCTGGAAAGGGTATTAAAACAAGTGTTCCACAGTGGTTTAAGTTTCGGGCAGCCCCACCAAACATGAGTCATATCACCTATCTGGTCGCAATCCCTCCAACATTTGGGAGAAACATTTGGGAACAATTTAGTTAATCTGGCTGGGACATAATACCAGTGCGTGAGTAGTTTAAAATAAGTCTCATATATGGTTATGCAGTGGATAGCTTTTTAATTTAAGAGAAGTGTATGTTGCCAAACCTAAGTAGGGATAGATACAGTATATTCAGTTTTTGTTCATTTTATTATATGCAATGCATTATCGGTAGGCAACGCCCCTTCCATTAAACTATAGTGGATTTACATAGGTTTGCCTAATCTAAGGCCCTGCTGCCATCTGGATTCCCACAATGTCAATTGGCGGGGAAGTACGGACTTGAAGCCCCAGCTAGATAATAGACTAATTACTCGGGAGTATTCAAAAACCAAGAACGGTGGTACATGAGTGGTTTCCCTGATTTGTTCTAGTGGTGGATGGAGAGGCAACCCCTCCATGTAGTCTAGGATACTGTAGGATTTTGTGAGCTATACCTGGGGGTTATACCCTGCCATATGTACTTTGTGCATTCACTTTGGAACTGTAATAACAATTGTTTGGGTACTCTAATAGGAAGACACCGAAATAAATAGGTCAGTTTAGGGAGGAAGCTCATTTTGAGGGCTGCAATGCGTCCTAGCCAGGAGATGGAATTGGAATGCCATTTTTGCCTAAGGGTTCTCAACTCAAACAGAAAGGGGCGGTAGTTTGCATTTATAATTTGGGGGACATCGCTCGACAGTTTAATCCCTAAAGCCCAGATTACAAATTTTGCATTAGAGGCTATGCGGTGCTAACGAGCAGTTTTCTCTTACATGAAGCGCTGGTATTACGAGCTTTCAGAAACCCGTCGTTAAAAGACAAAAAGTGAGCGTTGAGCAAAATTTTGCTCATTATCGCACTCCGAAACCAGCGCTGCTTAAGTCAGCGGTAAACTGGTCGTACGTGCTCGTGCACGATTTCGCCATAGGAATCAACGGGGAGAGCCGGCTGAGAAAAAGTCTAGCACCTGCAAAAAAGCAGCGTAAAACTCAATAACGCAGCCCCATTGATTCCTATGGGGAAACTAAAGTTATGTCTACACCTAACACCCTAACATGAACCCTGAGTCTAAACACCCCTAATCTTACACTTATTAACCCCTAATATGCTGCCCCCGACATCGCCGACACCTGAATTATATTTATTAACCCCTAATCTGCTGCTCCGGACACCGCCGCCACCTACATTATACTTATGAACCCCTAATCTGCTGCCCCCAACATCGCCGCCACCTACATTATATTTATTAACCCATAATCTGCCACCCCCAATGTTGCCGCCACCTACCAACACTTATTAACCCCTAATCTACCGCCCCCAATGTCGCCTGTCACTATAATAAACATATTAACCCCTAAACCGCTGCACTCCCGCCTCGCAAACATTAGTTAAATATGATTAACCCCATAATCTGCCATCCCTAACATCGCCACCACCTACCTACATTTATTAACAGTAAGGAGGGGTATCCGGAACACGGTCAAAACCAACAGTCCGTGCATGCAAAAGGGTAAAAACTCTGCTACAAATGGACTTGGAGTGCCATAGCAAAACGGCTGATCAGGCCGTGAAACATATTAGCGGATAAATTAGCGGATATTTTTCTAACCTAGTAGTGCCTGCTCTCATTTGTCCGATACTACATTTATTAACCCCTAATCTGCCGCCCCCAACGTCGCCGCCACTATACTAAATGTATTAACCCCTAAATCTAAGTCTAACCCTAACACCCCCTAACTTAAATATAATTTAAATAAGTCTAAATAAAAATCATATCATTAACTACATTATTCCTATTTAAAACTAAATACTTACCTATAAAATAAACCCTAAGCTAGCTACAATATAACTAATAGTTATCTTAGGGTATATTTTTATTTTACAGGTAAGTTTGTATTTATTTTCACTAGGTAGAATAGTTATTAACTATTTAATAACTACCTAGCTAAAATAAATACAAAAGTACCTGTAAAATAAAAAGTTACAATAACACCTAACACTACACTATAATTAAATAAATTAACTACATTAAATACAATTACCTAAATTAAATTAAATTAAATTAGCTAAAGTACAAAAAAAACATCTAATCTAATAGCCCTATCAAAATAAAAAAAAGCCCCCCCAAAATAAAAAAACCCTAGCCTAAACTAAACTACCAATAGACCTTAAAAGGGCCTTTTGCGGGGCATTGCCCCAAGTAATCAGCTCTTTTACCTGTAAAAAAAAATACAACCAACCTCCCCAATAGTAAAACCCACCACCCACACAACCAACCCCCCAAATAAAATACTATCTAAAAAGACCTAAGCTCCCCATTGCCCTGAAAAGGGCATTTGGATGGGCATTGCCCTTAAAAGGGCAGTTAGCTCTTTTGCAGGCCCAAAGTCCCTAACCTAAAAATAAAATCCACCCAATACACCCTTAAAAAAACCTAACACTAACCCCCTGAAGATCGACTTACCGGGAGAAGTCTTCATCCAAGCCAGGCCGAAGTCCTTAACGAAGCCGGGAGAAGTCTTCATCCAAGCCGGGCGAAGTGGTCCTCCAGACGGGCAGAAGTCTTCATCCAGACGGCATCTTCTATCTTCATCTATCCGGCGTGGAGCGGGTCCATCTTCAAGACATCCGACACGGAGCATCCTCTTCATCCGGAGTCTTCTTACTGAATGAAGGTTCCTTTAAGTGACGTCATCCAAGATGGCGCCCCTTAGATTCCGATTGGCTGATAGAACTCTATCAGCCAATCGGAATTAAGGTAGAAAAAATCCTATTGGCTGATGCAATCAGCCAATAGGATTGAAGTTCAATCCTATTGGCTGATCCAAACAGCCAATAGAATGCAAGCTCAATTTTTTCAGATTATTTCCAAGAGAAATTTTACTTGTTTATCCAGAGCCCATAAAACATTATCTAGGATAGATTTATTTCTTATTGATGAAAGGCTATGTAAATTCAGAGTTAAAGCAGGAATTTTTCCTATTTTTATATCAGACCATAGCCCTATTTCATTCGAATTCCAACTTAATGAATTTAGACACAGGGTCTCTCGCTTTTTCTTCCTCATGTTCCTTGCAAATGACCTGAAATTTAAAAATTGGCTTAAGTCTAAATATGAAGAATACACTTATTTTAATAAAGCATATATCAACTGTCCGAATACTTTTTGGGAAGCTGCAAAGGCAGTTCTTAGGGGAGAAATTATCGCATATAGTGCTAATAGGTTTAAAAAATTAAAATAAGAGAAACAGAAGTGTTAAAATCCGTAATCAATTCATATAACCTCTACCTGCTTGTTAGTTCTTCAGAAAACTGGGCTAAGTATTCTAGATCAAAAAATGAAAGGGATACGTTTCTAGTTTATCGAGAGACACAGAAGGAGCTAAAACTCCAGGCGAGATTATATCAATATGGCAACAAGGCCGGGAAATTATTGGCAAACCTGGTAAAAAGAGAGAGATCTCCACTGATTGATATGCTGTATCATGAAGGGAAACCCCACACAAATTCAGAAGCCATCTCAAAGATTTTTTCAGATTATTTCCAAGAGACCTACTCCATCAGAAACTCAGACAAGGCTCAGTCTAATGAATTCTGGAGTAAAATGATTTATCCCTCGCTTAATTGTGAACTAGCTGCAGCTGTGAACTCCCCAATCTCTTAGACAGTGATCTTAAAAGTTATCCAAGATCTTCCATTGAATAAAGCATCAGGACCAGATGCGCTACCTAATGAATTTTACAAAATTCTTTCACCACTTATTGTCCCATTTTTAAGTAAGTTTTTCAACTATATGTACATGGATGGCAATCCAGCCTCCCCTTATTTTATTGCATTTTATACTACTCTAATCCTAAAACAGGGAAGGATCCTACTAAAAAAGAGACTTACAGAACTATAGCATTGTTAAATTCAGACTATAAGATTCTTACCTCTATTATAGCCAAGAGACTACAATTCCTACTCCCCGAAGTAATCCATAAAGATCAAGCTGGGTTTCTGCAGAAACTGAACTCTTCAGCTAAAATAAGGGAAGTTTTAGTTACGATAGATTATTTCAAGTCCATGGAAAGGACAGAGCAGAGGAGAGGTGGGGACACCCTGGATTTAGCAATTATTTCAATCAATGCTGAAAAAGCGTTTGATTCAGTTTATTATGATCACTTATTATTTTCTCTCTCCTAATTTGGCTTTAGAGGTAATTTGCTTAAATTTGTGGAGAATTTCTATAACAAGCCGTGTACAAAGATAATAGCTAATAATACATTATCCTCGGAGATATTACTTGAAAGAGGAACACACCAGGGGTGCCCCCTCTCTCCTCTTCTCTTTGATATTTCTATTGAACCCCTGGCAATTATGATCAGACATCAAATGGAAGGCATAAAAGTAGGTAAAAAGGATCTTAAAATTGTGTTATATACGCTGATGTTATTCTCATTTATATCTCCAATACTCGAATTAATATACCAAAACTCATTTCAATTATAAACCAATTTGGGTCCTTCTCTGGTTATAGGATTAATGCTTCAAAATCGGAACTCTTTGGGTCAGGAAAAACATAGACTCTCTACTTAATATACCTTTTAGAGTTTCAGAATCTTTTAGATATCTTGGAATCATGATTTCGTCTAATCCTGACAATTGTTATAAGCTTAATATATTACCAGTCTTGATGGAAATCAAAGATAGCTTGAAAAGGTGGCATAATCTCCCACTTTCTATTTCAGGTCGTATTGCTGTGTTTAAAATGATTCTTCTCCCGAAATTACTCTATGTCATGCAGAATACTTCAATAATACTTAAGGGGAAGGACATTGGAAGAGTTAACAGTATTCTGAGAAGCTTTATATGGCAGAATAAAAAACCTAGGATTTCCTTAATGAAACTTTCTTTACCTAGAAAATATGGGGGGCTCTCACTACCTGATCTGCGGCTATATAATCTGGCCTTTCTTGCTCGAATTGTGGTCAATTGGATTCTTAACAAAGTTTACGTGACTGATAATGAACTTGAAAAAAATATATAAGTTATCCATTCCTCCCTGTGGCTTTATACATTGTAATCCTAGATCAATACCCCAGGAAGTAAAAATATTTAAAACAATGATGTGCCCTCTACTGGCCTGGTGGAAGATAGGTAAGTTATTAACTAGGAATTGTAGTGTTTCTAACTATATGCCATTCCTGGGGAATCCTAAATTTCAAGCGGGATTGCAATTGGCATCTTTCCAGAGATTGCATACTTTAGGTCTTGACAATATTTCCCAAATGATAGATAGAGATAGACAATGTGTTAAAACAAGTTCAATCTTCTTAACAGTTCAATCTTCTTAACAAAGAATTCTTCGCATATTTACAAACAAGACACTTTATTCTTGAACTAGCAAATGAGTTTGGCTGGAATTAGTCTCTTGGGAAACTGGAGAATTGGCTTGTGATGGCAAGAATTGGGTTTATGTCAATCTCATTATCAACTCCTGAGCTCTAATAAGGGTGATTTGAATTTAGAAGATGTATCCTCCGCATGGAACTTAATGATACCTCAATTTATTACTGATGCAAAGAATATGCAGGTTTCTATTTCAAAAGTTACACAAACTACTTTATCCGCTACATGGAGGGAATCTCATATAAAGTTATTATATAGGACCTATTTTACCCCGAAAAAAGGTCTCAGGTATAGGAATATCAATTTTAACAAATGCTCAAAATGCTCACTATCATCAGCAGATCTTATTCATATGATATGGGAGTGCCCCAAAATTAAATATTTCTGGCTTAAACTGGAATATTTGATCAATAAAGTATTGAAGATCTCCCCTCTGAGACTAACCTTGGCTCACATAATCTTTCTATGGGAAGCCACAAAAGATTTCCAGGTACATAATAAAATAGTTAATATGACTATCTTGGCGGCAAGATATTTATTTTTTAAGAAATGGAAGGAAAGTGCGAGCCCCAATATAATTGAGCTTAAAAATTGCTTGAAGAAACAGTGTATGCGAGAACAAATAGACACTAATATGAATGAGGAAATAGATATTCAACGCTTCTTTAAAAAGTGGTCAGTATTTATTAAAACACTTCCTGTCAATGAGATAGAGTATTTGATTTTTCCATTCAGGAATTCCGAGTTAGTGTTATTGGGGGTGTGGTAATCTACCTTGCCCAAGTATAAATTTGTTCACTTTTTTTTTTTCTCCCCCTTTATCTTCCCTCATTCAGGGGTTTTCCTCTTGAATTTCCTCTCCTGGTGTTTGGTTTCTAACAAGAAGTGAATCTAATATATGGTAGCAGTGACGTCAGTGGCTAGTGAGGCACTGACAATGATACGCACAAGAATCACACACACACATAAATATACATATATATATATGTGTGTGTGTAAATATATATATATATATATATATATATATATATATATATACACACACACACACACACATATACATATCACTAAATTACTGGCACCAACAAATATTTTGCACCTGAAAAGAGTTAGTTATTTTCACCTACAGCACAGGGCTCATCAATTGTGACCCTCCAGAGGTTTTGGAACTAGATTTCCCAGCTGAAATGGTGGCTGAGCATTATGGGAAATAGTACATAACACAAGTACTGGACTCACACACACAGACCCACACACACACACTGACACAGACCCACACACAAACAGATGCACACACACAGACAGACCCCCACACACACAGAAAGGCAGACAGAAACACACACTCAGACAGACCCCCCCCCCCCACAAACAAAGACACACAAAGGGACAGACCCACACACACAGACCCCCACCAAACAGACACACACACACACAGACCCACACAAACACACAGACACACACACAGGGACAGACCCATACACACAGATCCCCCAAATACACACACAGAAAAATCCACACATACACACACAGAGCCACACACAGACAGGCAGACACACACACACAGACCCCCCAAACACACAGACATACAGTCACACAAACACAGACACACACACATCCACAGACAGACAGACAGACAGACAGACAAACCCCCACACACAAACCCATACACACACAGACCCACCCAAACCCACACAGACAGTCACACACATACAGATAGACTCCACACACACACACTGTACATATCAAGTGTTGTGTTCTGTCTCATGCAGGGATAGATAAAGGAGGGGAGTTTTTAAAAAACCCCAATAAAAACAGGAATAATTCAATATATTGTAAAAGATGAAGCACTACTAGTACCACTGAGCACTCTTCACTAAGGTCACTTGACTCACTGACTTAATCAGACTTGTAGACTAAGCTTACAAATGTGCACCCAGTTTGTATAAAAAGCCATCTGCTTATTTACATTTAATATTTATATTAATTTAAAAAAGCATACGCCTAGATTTAGAGATTTGTCGGTAAAAACACGCGTAGCTAACGTTGCTTTTTTTCCCAGCGCACCCTTAAGACAACGCTGGTATTTAGAGTTGTCTGAGGGGCTGCGTTAGGCTCAGAAAAGGGAGCGTTGAGCCTAATTTAGCTCCACTTCAACCCTCAATACCAGCGTTGCTTACGGTAGTGGTAAGCTGGAAAAACTAACTATTGTACCTAGTTAAAATAAATACAAAGTTGCCTGTAAAATAAATATAAATCCTAAAATAGCTACAATGTAATTATTAGTTATATTGTAGCTATATTAGGGTTTATTTGATAGGTAAGTATTTAGTTTTAAATAGGATTAATTTAGTTAATTTTAGGAATATTATTTCGTTTAATTTAAATTATATTTATGTTTGGGGGGTGTTAGGGTTAGGGTTAGAGTTAGGTTTAGGGGTTAATAACTTTATTATAGTAGCAGCGACGTTGCGGGCGGGAGATTAGGGGTTAATAATTGTAGGTAGGTGGCAGCGATCTTAGGGAGGGCAGATTAGGGGTTAATACTATTTATTATAGTCTTTGCGAGGCGGGAGAGCGGTGGTTTAGGGGTTAATACATTTATTATAGTGGCGGCGAGGTCCGGTCGGCAGATTAGGGGTTAATAAGTGTAGGTAAGGTAGCAGCGATTTGGGGGGGCAGATTAGGGGTTAATAAATATAATATAGGGGTCGGCGATGTTAGGGGCAGCAGATTAGGGGTTTATAGGTATAATGTAGGTGGCGGCGGTGTCCGGTCGGCAGATTAGGGGTTAAAATTTTTTATTATAGTGGCGGCGATGTGGGGGGGCCTCGGTTTAAGGGTACATAGGTAGTTTATGGGTGTTAGTGTACTTTGTAGCACAGTAGTTAAGAGCTTTATATTCATGCGTTAGCCCATAAAGCTCTTAACTACTGACTTTTTTTGTCGGTAGGGGTCTTGTCGGTAGAGGCTCTACCGCTCACTTCTACCAAGACTCCAAATACCGGTGTTAGGCAGATCCCATTGAAAAGATAGGATACGCAATTGGCGTAAGGGGATCTGCGGTAGCCTGGAGTCACGGTGAGGAAGTGAGCGTTAGACTCTTTCCTGGCTGACTCTAAATACCAGCGGGCGGTAAAAAGCAGCGTTAGGACCCCTTAACGCTGCTTTTGACGGCTAACGCCAAACTCTAAATCTAGGTGATAGAGTTTAATGCAATTTGTAAATACAAATAAGGAATATGGCTGTTCATGCACGGTTGTCACATGTGAGCTGCTTACTAAATATGCAAATCCAGTACTCATAACTCCTGGAAATAGATAAATATTTGGGGTTAGAGATAAGAGTTTTGGTTATTTTTAGGGTTTGGGATAAAGGCTAAGAGAGGTTTTGCAATCCATAATCAGCAGCAATGTTGCCAGCTACATTTCTGTGCTGACAATATTTCTGTAACCAGTGGCCATGCCATAGTGATATTTCCACTGTAATATTTTTACATTTTCCCCCTATTTCCAATAAGAACCAGAGCTACAAATCAGCAAATTCATTCTATTCCCCAGAAATGTCAACTGCATGCATTAGTGATGTGCTGTGTGTGTTGCAATGCAAACTGACATGAGGAAATGTAATATTAGATCTATTCTACACAATAGCTAGCTGTGTAGGGAAGGCTTACAAAGGCAGGCAGAGAGCTACTGCATTCTATTGATAAGCAGTATTCATTAAAATCCCCAGGCATAAAAGAGGTTAACAATAACTAGTAATTGATAACACAGAAAATAGTAAGAAGAATGGCACATTCCTTACATAGCACTAAGCAGCAGGAGGAGGACAGGCTCTTCCCTGAGAACAAAGGGGTTGTAAATGCAGCGCTACTGAGGGAAAGATTTGATTTATAGTTGTTCTCTTATCAGGCAGCGTTCCCACTTGTTATATAACAGCTGCCGTTGTAGGCTGCATTTCCCCTCAGTTCTAAATCACTATATTGTGCTGAGCTCAGCATATGGAATTGCATGAGGTCCCTAGCCCCCTACTGACCTCACAACAGTGTGAGTTTCCACCGGCTGCAATATACTTTATTTCAGGATCATCTCTCCTCCTGGGCACTCCGTGTTATTAAGCAAGTTCTCACTGCAGCAGTAATACAGTATGGCTATGTTGTGATGATCGTAACATGATGTTATTTTTTTCCTGATCTAAGGGACTGAAGATTCAGAATCATTAGCATTTCCCATTAGTGTGTCAGAAGTTTCCAATGTGGTGTGTGTGTGAATGACTGAGGACTGCTGCTCAACTGATACTGATTTCCATAAAAAAAAATATGAAATGACTTAAGCTTCTGCCTTTTTATTCTGTGGCATTTATGTAAACTGACATTATTTATAAATAGCACTCACAGGACTTCATAAAACATGATTCTTAAATAGTAAATTAAAAGTATTTATTAAGTCCTGTGAATGTTGAAAATAAATAGTACTTATGTATAGGAATGTCCACATCAATCCTCTGCATTACAGCTGCCCTCACAGACACAGGACTTGATATAAAAAACTTTTTATAATAAAATATTGCATTAAAAGTATTTTATCATGTTCTGAGTGCTGGGTATAATATAACAAGCTGCAGCTGAAGCTATAATGTGTGTCTGTGTCTGTGTTTGTATGTATGTGTATATATATATATATATATATATATATATGAACTAATTGATCTCTCTTACCAGTAACGCTGCTGTTGGCAATGTGGTGACTGCTTGGTGTTGGGTGTTGGCAGTTGGTGCAGTCAGAGCTGTAGCTCTGCATGTCTCCCTCCTGTACCCGGCTTTAACTTTGCCAGCCTTCTTTCCCGCTAAGCAGGAAATGTTTCAGAGCGTTGCCATGGGTTTAAAACTCTCAAAAGAAGGGCTGCGGGGGGCCATGGGGTGGCCGCGGGGGGGGAGGGTGCCCGGTCGCGGTCGCGACTGCTGCACCCATGGTAGTTCCGCCCCTGCATGCAACCATCTGATATCAGCCCCCATAATGCTAATCAAATCAAGGGTAGGCAATGCGCCTAAGTCGTTGCCCCCTAGATGTAGTACTAAAATGTTGGGACGACCTCACCTCCGGTGAGCCTCCTGGATTAATGCTGGCAGTTCATACCAGCAGAAACCTCTGTGCCTTAGCCATCTGATGGACGCCCGGGAGGGGTGAAAGCTGAGCCGGCTCCCATCCGGGACTGCTAGAGCTCTGATGGAGGCCCAATGAACGAAAGAATGGCCGACAATCCAGACTCTTTGTGGGGTATTGCCTCTATCTGTAAAACACAGAACCATGTTACCCACCGAACAACAAAATACAACCCCGACCACAACATTGCACCCAAGCATTCCCCCCTATCCTATCACTAAGCTAGGTCCTCGGTAGGCCTAAGGTAGGTCCTATAGCGCTGCGATATCCACTGCCCCAGCGCCTTAATCCTATCCGCTGAACCCCCTAAAGAAGCTGCACTAGTTGCTGTGCCCAGCCTAAAGGAATGGGGGGCTATGTGCAAAGAGTCAAGCCCAGCCTTTTTTGCTGCTTTAGACAACACCCTGCTGAATTGAAACTTGGTTAACCCTAGTCCATTCTGATAAATTAGGAATGGGCCCACCCCTATTGGATGCTGAGCCGCAAAAGCATTCAGTAGTGCCACCAGGCATGCCCTGCTGTCATCCAATTTTGGAATATGCAACCACACTCCTTTCCCATCTTGATCTGTTTTTGATCTCAGTATGAACAGCAGGACCGACCCCGCGGACAGCCTGACATGCTTTTTTTGAACCCCCGCTTGCTTGGCTGAACTTGAGGGGGGAACCAATTCACTTATTTGCATGGCCCCATGGAAGGCTAGTGCAAAAGCCTCTTTAAACAGTAAGACCTCATTGATTTTGGAAAATGTCCTCCAATACTTGCATTAATCTAATCAAACAAGGCATGGTAATACGTTCCCTAAGTTCCCTTCTCTGTAACTCTCTGCAGCCCCAACCCCTTACAGACTGCCTCACCAGAAAAGTCCCCTTGAATCTCTAAACTGAAAGAGCTTACAAAAGAAGGACAACGCTGATAATTTTCCTTGTATTACCGATTCCCTAATTGCCATTTTTTGCAGGGAAACCAGCGACTCTAAAAACATTACCTGTGAAGCCTGGTGACACGATATCTGTTTGCTCCTGCAGAACGCTTGCCACTTGTTCCAATGCCTCACATAAGCCCTCCAAGTCGCTGGAGCCAATGAAGCCTGAACTAGGGAAAAGACGAATTCCCAAGGTAACCGAGCTGTCAGAGATAAAACGGGCAAGACTTGCCATGAGGAGATGCTCTAGGAGCAACCTTTCTGAATTCATCCCACTTCCGCCTAGAGAGTGCATCCGCCATAACATTCTTTACCCCTGGTACATGTTTTGCCGCAAAATTAATATTATACTGCAGGCAACATAGTGCTAAGTTCCTAAGAAGCCTAACCACTCCCAGAGATGTTGCAGACAGGCGATTGATAGACTAGACCACGCTCTGATTATCGCACTAGAAAATCACTGCTCTATTTGCCAACTTGTCCACCCACAGTTCTACTGCCACAATTATTGAGAACAGTTCCAGGAAGCACAAGTTCCTGGTCAGACCTGCCTGTACCCAATCTAGAGGCTACGCTTCTGCACTCCAATCCTCACCCAGCATCGCCCCGTACCCCCCAGAACCATCTGCATCCGTAAACAGATGCAGCGATTGATTCAATTCCATGGGTGTTTGCCAATACTTTGCATACCCTCAGGTCATCCCTCATCTCCTCTGAGATGTGTATCCTTGCCCTATGGGGCTTAGAGCCTCCTAGCTGCGCTACCAATCTTTGACTGAAAATCCACCCCATGGGAATGACTCTGCCGGTGAAGTTCAACAGCCCTAGCAGGGCTTGAAGTTATCGGACCTACATAAACTGGGCTCTCCTAGTACTGCGCACCGTGTCCAGCAACCGTGTCAGCTTGTCCTCAGGTAAGTGACAGAGCTCAGCCACTGAGTCTATCTCTATCCCTAAGAAAGTCAGTTGAGTACACGGACCCTCCGACTTGTCTGCCGCAAGCGGCACACTGAACCTACTCATGAGGGCGGTCATACCCTTATTAGTTTTGCGCATTGGGTGGAATTTGGAGCCCCCACCAACAGGAAATCATCCAGATAATGGGCAATGTTACTTGAACCTGTATACTGCGCAACTGCCCAATGGAGGAATTAACTAAATGCCTCGAAATAGGTGCATGAAATCGAGCAACCCCTTAAGGAGGCACATGTCCACATAGTATTTCTCGTCAAAGTAGCAGCCCATTAGTCTGAAAGACGCCACATTAATAGAGAGGAGCCTAAAATCCGATTCGATATCAAGCTTCGCCATCAAAGCCCCTATGCCTGCCCTTTGCATGATATCCACCGCTGACTCAAATGACTGATATTGCACCGAACTCAGTTCGGGTGCTATAGCATTGTTAACCGAATTACCTTTTGGAAACGAAAGGTGCTGAATTAGGCGAAATTTACCTTTTTTCTTTCTTCAATACCACCCCTAACGGGCACACCACCAAACCTTCTAACGGGGGAGGGGGGTGTAAACGGCCCCGCCATACAACCCAAACCCACTTCTTTGTCCAATTTATCCCTTACTGCATGTAGAAACTGATAGGCCGACTTTAAGTTACGGATATCTGTGAATGGGAATCACAAGAAAGAGGGTGCCTCCTAGTATAATACTGTGAGTATAAACAGCAATAGTAGATCTTGAGAGAGAAAATATACTCACAAAATGAGCAGCACCAATGTGCTAAGTGACGCAGGCTGAGATATCACAATCTCCCAGCAGACTGATCCTAAGGAGGATGTAGGGGCCCAGGGGTGCCCAAATAAGGTGAAGGTAAGACTCAGGCTTCCATAAAGTTCAGCAAACTTTTTATTAAAACCAATAGTATAAAACCAATGGGTGTGTACAATACCCAAAATGTATAAAAACAAAGTTTCAGACAGATTGCAACCCGTTTCTCAGCTGTGCTAGCTGTTTCATGAGGCATCTGTTGATATAATGGAAGCTCTGGCTTTTATAGCTCTCTTACCTAGTCCCTAATTGGTTCCACCCACTCCCTAATTGGACAGGTGCATTGTCAGTGAAATACCAATCCTGAAGTGGCCTATCATACATAACATGTATAACATGTATAGGTAGGCAAAAAAATTATATGTATATTATCATAGGAGACTAATCCATGTATTGTTGTGACATAAATAGAGTATATTACACTTAACATAAACACTTATAAGGTGCCTTATTATATGACCACATATTCATACAGTATATATCAAATATTCCCCCACCCTTTTATTATTTTTAGGGATTTATTACTCCCCTACCAAATATAACATGTATAGGTAGGTACATTGTATGCACACTCTCATAGGAGACTTATCTATGCACTGCTGAGACATTATTTGAGACTTAAAAAGAGTATATTATACTTAACATATTCACCTATATGGTGTCTCACTATACGATCATATTCTTATATATATCTAGTAATCGCCTTCTCCTTTAGTATTTTTAGGAATCTATCAGAGGCATAACAATATTATTGTTAAAAACTCAATTTGTCGAATGGCTATACTAGCCAATCTATTGTGATTAGATGACTCACAGGTAAGGGTTAACTTTAATCGCAATACATAAGTAGTTATTCATATTTTTGTTTATATATTACGTATTACTTCTAGATTTTGATCGGTTAGCGAAAATCACTTATGTGTACTAATACCCACAACAACATGCCCCCCTTTTATCACACCTCCCAATCATTATGCATATGCGTAATAAGTACAAAGCTGCTCACACCTCCCCATTTACTGTTAACGCAATCTCGGTAACAAGGAACTAACCCACAACCAAACTTTTCAAAATAGGGACATAAGACACCGTATTCTTACACTCTCTCATACTAATAATTTTGTCTTATCAATTTATTAGGCAAAAAATGTATCACAAGCTTCATGAGTATTACTAACATATTTTTAGATACGCCCTATATCACTCCCACCATTAGGAAACACCAACCTATCCCAACACAGATCACTCGTAATTTCCTCACTTCCTGATACACACCTTTCTATCGTACACATTAACACTCAAGATTCAACATAACCAAGCAAACATAAATGGAGATATATTTGTTCCTAAAGCAGAAATACAAGGAAGTAACAGGTAAAGAGCTGCATTACGCAGGCCACATTCAATCATCAAACACTATGTCAAGGTCATATAACAATAGTTTTGATTCGACATGGGCATGGTAACAAGGGAATTGTCCACACAATAATGTCAATTGACGAAACATTTGGGGTTAAAACGTTGATACAGTCATAGAGAGAAGGGCGAGTGCTGGTGATCAGCAAAAACATTTGTACACCATTTCAGTTATTTATCATAGCATTGAAGCATTGGAACAATGTATTTATATGTCAAATTTGCCACTTACACATTGTAGCAGTGAAAATATATGAAGGTTTAGCCTTGTTATAAAGGTGTAGCAGGTATAGTTCAGAGATATATTATCACACATATGTGTAAGGAATAAGTAAGGATCGCTTATTTAACTCATATTATGATTACATTGCCATCTGATGTTGATTTATGAAATAGTAACTATTAAAACTGTTTTGTGTTTCTAGCGTGTGTGTATATATATATATATATATATATATATATATATATATACATGTGAGATAGGCCACCTCAGGATTGGTATTTCACTGACAATGCACCTGTCCAATTAGGGAGTGGGTGGAACCAATTATGGACTAGGTAAGAGAGCTATAGAAGCCAGAGCTTCCATTATATTAACAGATGCCTGATGAAACAGCTAGCACAGCTGAGAAACGGGTTGCAATCTGCCTGAAACTTTGTTTTTATACATTTTGGGTATTGTACACACCCATTGGTTTTTGTACTATTGGTTTTAATAAAAAGTTTGCTGAACTTTATGGAAGCCTGAGTCTTACCTTCACCTTATTTGGGCACCCCTGGGCCCCTACATCCTCCTTAGGATCAGTCTGCTGGGAAACTGTGATATCTCAGCCTGCGTCACTTAGCACATTGGTGCTGCTCATTTTGTGAGTATATTTTCTCTCTCAAGATTGCTGGTTATCCTCACTGGTTATATTGCTGGTTATACTCACAGTATTATACTAGGAGGTGCCCCCTTTTTTGTGATTCCCATTCACAGATATCCGGATTCCCTACTGTTTGTTTGGAGAGGAGCTGCCGAGACCATGACATTGGCTTCAACTGCTGGAGTACGACTCTACCATCACAGAAGACCATTCTGGGATTTATCTGACCTACACAGCGTTATCCATTAAGGACTCAGATAAAACTTTATTAATTGCCTATTGCACACTGTGATTATTAGCACCATATAGTGTATATTTATATCACCTCATTTGTAATATTGAGTGCTCTTTTGCAATTATGCAGATTTAGTGATCATAATAGTCACTACATTTGTGTTTACATATTCACAATATTTTCTCTAAGCGCCCCCTAGAGTTGGACACGATAGTGCCACAACAGGTTTGTACGACTTTAAGTTACGATGCATTTGCGATCCTGACACCCAACCCCCACTGGAATAAGGAAGCCCTCCCTTAACCCAGACAGCAACAATCCTGCTGCTGCCTGGTCCGGATACCATGCGAGCCACGTTTCAAGGATGTCCAACCGCCAGGAAAAGGCGGTTCCATTCTCACACGTTTTGTCCTGGTACTTCCAGCACTCCCACCCATTTCTACGGGCCCAAAGCCCTGCACAAAAGGGCTGAGCACCCACGGCCAAGGACGGTGCTGTCACCACCTCCTGTCCCAGCTTCGACCATGACATCTCAATGGCGGCAAATGATAGGGCTTTGTTCGCTGCCATTTTCCTATGATACCCCATGTCATAGTCCCGCCACGTGCCTTCCTTAAGACTTTTATAAACCCTCTCAGTTGTGTATTGATATTTTAGGATGTCCGCCCCCTGGTCCGGCCACCTTGCTAAGTAGCAAGAAGCCAGCACCCTGAAACAGTTCACCCACTCCTCATAGGAGTCAAGCCTTTTACTCTTTTTAGGCCCCGTCCCATCTTCTGACATTTTTTTTTGTTTTTGAGTCTCTGCCGAATATATTCACGTACTTCCTGCTCTGAATTTTCTTTACTATTTTCGATTTCAGGTGTTCAAATAGCGAATGCATGGTAAATGAAAATGAATCCCCGTCTAAAGCCAACTTCCTCTTGTTTGCCTGCAGGACTAGCCCCTCTGCTAGCGCCACACTAACTGCCACTATAGTCTTCTCACTTGCTACTGTGTTGCCCTAACTGTGTGCATTATTCCTATCTGACACCAATTTTCTAAGCATCCTATACATTCTCTTTTCCCCTTTTTTGTGCAAACCTAAGGCACTGTCGCTCTCTGAGCTAGACCCAGTTGAGCTAGACTCCCCCTCATCCTGTGACCCCGTCTCCAATGTTTGCTCACCAGACACCATGTGCTGCTGTCCCCCCAAAGCTGAAGTCCCGGCCTCTTCTCCGTCTGATGCAAATGCTCCTGCCGCTATTGGTGTCGATATCGCTGCTGCTTCGCAGGGTCCTGGGCGGGTAACCTCCTGACAATCCATCTGTGGGAACATAGAAAGGAGAGGAGTACCGGCCGACAGAAGAATGGAGGAACCATTCACACTTCCTATACACACTGCATACGTGTTTCCACTAGTTCCCTCATGCTCCCCTGTTTGCCTAACATGTGGCCCCCTCCCACATAAATCACTGCCTGGCCCCCATGGATTCGCTCCATATTCATATTGTTTGCCCATATTATTATTATTATTAAATGCCTGAGCAGTTGGCATCTTAGTGTTTAACATGTGCCCAAAGCCCTGCTCTTGCCAAATTGCCCCTGCGTCCCTTAGACCCAGGGCTCATAATGCCTGCCCCCCTTCCCATATAAACATTCTGCATGGACACACTGAGCCCATGCATCTGCCGCTTGCTGCGCCCAAACACACTCACCCCTTGTCCCTCTCCCCCCTCGGCCGGCACCCCCCTCCTACCTTTAGGAGACAGGGATGCAGAGAGAGCACTTCTCTTTGCTCCTCTCTGGGCTGATTGGTGCGTCCTCACGTATGGCCCCGACCAGAAGTCCCGCCCACCGGAAGAACTGAAGTGGGCGGAGCCACGACCAAGACCGGAATTGAGGCCCTTGCCGCATTGGCGGCTGCAGTAAGTAATGGGCTCCCTAGCGGATGCCCAGCGGTGGTGAGAAGGAGTTTGGGGAAGTTGGCAGGAGGGGTCACTATCGGGCGTGTGGCGGTAGATCCCAGTGTCGCCTGTAGCACAGGGCCACATGTAGGCCCAACGCTAGAGGCGAACACCATTTGCGATGCAGGTGCTGATGGCACTCCGCTTTCTATAATCCCTTGAGCTGGCGTGAGGTGGGCCATGGAAGCCACTGGACCCACTGTAGGCCCGTAGCCAAGAGCAGGCCCAGGACCTGCAAAAATCGGGCCCAACACTGCAGAAAGAGATTGAACTAGCGACCACACGGTCACCAGTTGTCCCTGCTGCAGAGCCCCCAGATTCAAAGGGGATTGATTTAATATTGGGGCCAGATCGCCTGCACCATTGAGGCCTAGGCCCTGGGGTAGGCCCAGCCGAGACCATGACCTCATCTCTCACTGATTTGCCGGAGGGGGGGCTAGAATCCCTATCTTGGGGGCCCATTACCCCTGCAGAGGCCTCTAACCCCCCCTGGTATCACTATTGGGTAGATGAGCCTGGAGGGACCGATGGCCTAGTCTCATGGAGGGCCCTTGGGACCTAGGGGAAGGGGGTATAATTTCCTGGTAACTCATCTCTCTCTCCCTAGGTGTCCTGTGTCCTGATGATGAAGCCTCATCCCTGAACCGGAGTGGAGGAAGAGAAGCTCTGCGGGACCTATCCATGGCAATGAAACAAGATGAAAAATCTCTCAGCTTGTGAAGTTTGGTTATGATCCCTAACAGAAAGAGGGCCTCAAACTCCCAGGTACCCCTTCTTAACTGTGAGTAGAGTCCCCTCCCTTAGATCTGCAACAATGTTGCAAATCTAACTCTCAGCTCCACACACACTCCTCCTCCCTGAATCCTTAACCTTTAAGACGTTCCAGGCTAATCTGGAGCCCTGCACTTTCAATATCAGTTGTGCTTCACTTGTAATCTAGGCCTTTATATTACAATATCAAAAAGTTTACTGTTACTTTAAGCATGAGCCCACTTTTCTGGGCCTTCATGGGGTTAAAAAGCACTCCTTTAACTGTGGGGTTAACTTTCTATTTATTTGTCTTAATGGGATAAAGGAAGGCAGTTTATCTGTCACACTTGTAGTACTGTAGTTGTCCTATCCTTTTTTTGTTATTATTGTGCTAAGGATGTGCAGCAAAGAATTTGTTTATCAAGAAAGCTGATCTGATATGGAAATATGTTTATTATACAACATAACAAAGTAAAGAATTGTTTCCAAAGCAACTTCAACATTTAGCTTCACACTTTTTTATACAGTTACTGGAAGAGCTTGGAATAAAATGTAAGATTATGGAGAAATTATCATAAATCATATGTAGTTTATACGAGAATATAAACATAATTTTAAAAACTGCATTACATTTTGGCATAGCTTACTTTTGATATTTGGGTTATACAGATCTGGATACAAATAATATTGAGTCTCTTTAGCTTTTCTGTGTGGCTACAAGTGACTGTAAAGAAGAGCTCTTGCCAAGCTCGGAGCTCTTTAAAGTAGACATATGCGTTTTCGTTTCGGACGAATTTAGTTTTCGGACGAATTTTGGCCGATTTGAAGATTCAAATGCATCCAAATTTCCGAATCAACACCATAACTAAAATCCCGAAAAATTCTGAAATTGAATAAATCAGTTTCCGGATTTTTGGATCCATTCTTTATTCCTATTCAGAATTTTTCATTGTTCTAATCTAAATCGCAGTTCCCCGACATCGCCAAAACTAACGAAATCACTAAATAATCCGATTAACCCCTAAACCAATATTCACCTACATCGCCGAAACTAACTTAAACCTATTAACCCCTAAACCGCCATTTCCAAACATCGCCAAAACTAACTTAACCTATTAACCCCTAAACCGCAGTTCTTCGACATCGCCGACAAAAACTAAACCTTTTAACCCCTAAACCATAATTCCTAAACATTGCTGACACAAACTAAACCTATTAACCCCTAAACCGCAGTTCCCAAACATCGCCGACACTAACTAAACCTATTAACCCCAAAACCGCAGTTCCATGACATCGCTGACACTAACTAAACCTATTAACCCCTAAAAAGTAGTTCCCAAACATCGCTGACACTAACTAAACCTATTAAACCCTAAACTGCCATACACCCACATCACCAACACTAACTAATCTATTAACCCCTAAACCACCGGCCCCCACATCGCAACAACCTAAATTAAACTATATTAACCCCTAAACCTAACACCCTCTAACTTTAACATAATTAAATTAGATCTAAATTAGTTACAATTATTAACTAACTACCTATTTAAAAATAAATACAAACTTACCTGTGAAATAAAAATAAAGCCTAAGCTAGCTACAATATAACTATTCACTAACTACCTAGTTAAAATAAATATAAACTTAAAACCTAAGCTGGCACTAAAACCTAAGATTAAAAAAATAAAAAAAACCTAACATTACAAAAAAAATTAAAACTATATATACAAAAAATAATAAACACTACAATTACAAAAAATAAAAAAAACTACTATTACAAAAAATAAGAAACAAAATTATCCAAAATAATAAAAATGATTCCTATTCTAATACCCCGTTTAAAAAAAAAAAAAAAAAAAACATCCCAAAATAAAAAAAACTAATCTATAATAAACCAGTTTTATTACTGGATTTTTATATCAGTATCTGTGAATATTCTTCTTTATAGTAGTGTCTATTGCTTGCAACTATATGAAAATTGGTGTATACTGTCACTTTAATCTCCTAACCACCACCCCAATACCTGTATGGAGGTTGATTATGTGATTATTGTTAGTTAGCATTTAGTAGGCCTTAATCTCCTGGCCACTCTTCTTACCTGTATGGAGGTTCATTAGGTGATTATTGATGGCTTCCATTTATTAGGCCTTAATCTCTTAACCCCCCCTCATACCTGTATGGGGTTGATTGCTTGATTATTGAAGGTTACTATTTATTAGGCCTTAATCTCCTAACCACCCCTCATACCTGTATGGGGTTGATTGCGTGATTATTGAAGGTTACTATTTATTAGGCCTTAATCTCCTAACCTGTAAACAACATAAATACACTAAAATATACTAATACACTCATATAAATAAAAACTATCTAATAAAAAATATTAAAACAAATATGCATAAATATTTTTTTATAAGGGCTCAAAGGTATATGTTAGATGGCCATATATATAACTGCAAAGGGCTACTATGTATATATGTGTGTGTGTCTTAATAATATATAATATTTAATAATAATAATGTGTTTTACTGTGTATTTACTGTAAATATTTAAGATTTCAATGTTCATCACATACAAGAAAATGTTATTTGTTTTATTTAATAAATTTCCCTATAAATATCTATATATACCTATATATCTATTCCTAGAGATATATAGGTATAGACATACATTTATACATTTTACATTAACATTATATATATATATATATATATATATATATATATATATATATATATATATATATACATATATATATATATGTATATATATTTAATGATAAAACAAAAAAAATCTTTGCGAAGAACAGGTTTCGCGCTTTTAGTCTAACGCAGTGTTGTGGTGAAGAATTAATTATCTTAAAGTGAAGGTCAATTTGGATGAATTAGTACCCGGTTTTTAATAAACCTATTAAAACAAGGGAACTTTAATGCATTAAAATTGACATTTCACTCCTTTTCTACAAAAACTTATTTTTTAATCCTGAAAGCCGCTCCAGCGATTCCCCCGGCCTACGGAAGCCTCTTCTTACGTCAGAAATGGTGAATACAGCTTCCTCCAATCACGGCTTTCCCCCCGGGGGGATAATGGCCTGATTCAACGCCGTGATTGGAGGAAGCCGAATTCGTAATTCGTCAAAAGGGCTTGCGACGGCCGGGGGAAGCGATGCAGCTGCTGTCAGGATTAAAAGGTAAATTTTTGAAGAAAAGGAGTGAAATGTCAAATTTGATGAATTAAAGTGCCCTTGTTTTTAATAGGTTTATTAAAAACCGGGAAATAATTCATCCAAATTGACCTTCACTTTAAAACCGCGTTATGAAAATATTAAAGGGACACTGAACCCAAATTGATAATAGGAGTAAATTAGAAAGTTACTTAAAATTGCATGCTCTATCTGAATCAGGAAAGAAAAAAATTGGGTTCCGTGTCCCTTTAAATATAAAATATTTTAATAAAATATTAATAGTTATTAATAATTAATATTAATTATTATCAACTGGACTGAATTAATCATTAACCTAGGATGTAGTTGTTAATCCATGGCTAACAAAAGGTTAAAAAGAGATTCAAAAGCTAGTGTTGTTTAGTCAAATAATTTTTCTTTAATTTGATATCTTTAACACAATAATAACAACCACCACAATAATTTGATATTTTATAATTCAAAATAGTTTAGTTACAATATATCTTTCAAATTATAGACAAGCTGAATTGCTTCCAAATATATGATCAAATAGAAACAAACATAAAAAATATCTTCGGTGTGTATAGTTTAAGTATTGCAACACATCCAGCAAGCACTCAGAAATGAAACTGTTAGTCCAAACATTAACACCTGTAAAAATGGTTGTTTATAATTGAAATGGTATTTCTACCTCCAATATATTATTTACTTTATTCTGTTAGTGTTACACAAATTGAAAAATCCTGTACAGAGAGCTTATTATTCTCCTAAGCCCTCCACTTTTTCAACATTTATTTTTGTGTAGTCCCCGCCCCTCTTTGTGATGTCATCAATCCACAGCACAGCATCCTAGTCATCCTAATCAGTTGGACACAAGAATTTACATTTTTCAAAATATATACTGTATATTATGAGGATCTGAATATATGAAAAGAAGAAAAAGTAAAATACCTTCATTCAAAATCAAATAAAATGCAAACGTTCCAAAGGGTTTAATAGCTGAATTAATATTTGATAATGGAGTGTAAAAAAAGAAAAGAAAATGATTTTGTGGAGTAACATTAAATATGTGTGATTCTTGCTAAGTATGATATGCTGATCATCTATACTATAATCGCGTTTGTAACGCTTCCGTCGCTGTCGGCAGTAGAGCACGCATCCTCAAAGGAATGTTGGCAGTGCGAGGCAGCCAAAAGAATGTTGGCTGCGCGCGCAGCCAAAAGAATTCACCTGGATGCAGCGAAGCTACATCCAGGTGGATTATGAAAATGGCAAGGTGGTGAAAGAATCCACCGCAGCAAAGGCAAACGGAGCATTACAAGAAAACCTAAACCGCCTGCATTAAGGGCATTCAGATCTTTTTTACTGCCCTTAAAAGGGCATTCAGCTTTTTTTCACATTGCCCAAAAAACCCTAACACTAAAGTCCCAAATAGGTATTCACGGTTTCTGAAGTCCGGCGGAGAAGGTCTTCTTCCAGACGGGTCCATCGTCTTCATCCACAGCAAAGGCGGCGTGGAGCGGAGATGCAGAGCGGTGTTCCCAGATTTGGCAATCCTTGGCAGCAACGGTCCTCTTCAGTGGTCCCTAGCGGCGGCGCTCCTCGGTGGCATGAAGGCTCCTCTTCAATGCGATCGTCCGCCGCACACTGAAGATTAAATGCAAGGTACCCCATATTTATTGGGGTATCTTGCATTCCTATTGGCTGACATTTTCACATCAGCCAATAGGATGACAGCAACTGAAATCTTATTGGCTGGGGAACAGCCAATAAGATTTTAGTTGCTCTCATCTTATTTGCTGTTCACCATCCAATAATATTTCACTTGCTCTTAATTTCAGTGTGCGGCAGATGATCGCATGAAGAGGAGCCTCCATGCCGCAGAGGAGCGCGTCGCCGGGGACTGCTGCCGAGGACCGTCGCCGCCGAGGATTGGGACATCTGGGAACACTGCTCCACATCTCCGCTCCGCACCACCTTCGCTGTGGATGAAGATGATGGACCCGCCTGGAAGAAGACCTTCTCCACCGGACTTCAGGAACCGTGAGTACCTATTTGGGGCTTTACTGTTAGATTTTTTTAAAATTTATGGGGTTTTTTTGTTGTTTTTTAATTATGTTTTTTTGGGCAATGTGAAAAAGAGTTGAATGCCCTTTTAAGGGCAGTAAAAAAGAGCTGAATGCCCTTATACCCTGTTAAGGGCAATGCCCATACAAATGCCCTTTTAGGGGCAATGAGTAGTTTAGGTTTATTAGTGTTAGGTTTTTTATTTTGGGGGGTTTGGTGGGTGGGGGGTTTTAAGGTTAGAGGGGGCATTAGTAATTTTTTAGGTAAAAGAGCTGTTTACCTTAGGGCAATGCCCTACAAAAGGCCCTTTTAAGGGCTATTGGTAGTTTAGATTACATTAGGGTTTTATTTTGGGGTGCCGTTTTTAATAAAAGGGGGTTGTATGATTAGGATTATTTATTGTTTATTTTGGATAATGAAGTTTGTTTTTTTCAGAAATCTTAGCTTTTTTATTTTTTGTAAACTTAGATTTTTTATTTTTTTGTAATTTTAGTTATTGGAAAGGGGGATAGGGACAGGGGGAAAGGGGGATAGGGGGATATGGACAAGGGGATTAGGGGCAGGGGAATAGGGGGATGGGGACAGGGGGACAGGGGAATAGGGACAGGGGGATAGGGACATGGACAGAGGAATAGGGGGATACATGAATAGAGGACTAGGGATGGATAAGTATATTTCTTTCATTAAACATGTTGGCCTGTGTACACAGGCTTTACCACTAGTAATGTGATAATGGAAATTGGTAGAAGTAAAATAAAATAAAAATTGTGATAGTGCTTATATCAGTGCATTTAGTGATTTCTGCTTGATACCAGTCAAAACTGACCATGAAAACAGATTAATGGTGAGAAATGAATGTGGCAAAAAATAGTAGTGAGTTGTTGATTAGCACCAAAAATGCTACAATAAGATTTTGAAATCTGAAAATGAATAGTTTATATTGTATAAATATGTTTTGTGATCTTATTAGCTATAATGAAATGGAAACTATTTAAGATTTTACATATTATTCTGTAACTTTATTGGATATATGTGACATTATTGGGACTGTATTTTAGCTAGAAGCACCAAAACATATATCTAAAGCACTTATCCTGTTGTGTTAGTATAAATAAGAGAGAAAAAAATAGTTTTGTTTATTTAAACCATTAGGTTGAACAGAATTTAACAAATAAATCCATTTAGTTTCTGTCTGGAGTAATGTTTTTTTTTTTTCTCCAAATCCTTTATCTAGATCTTCGTGTGCGTTTTTTTTATATCTTATATGCCATTTATGTGACGTCATTCCTATATAGTACTTAGGACAGCTGCATTTCAATACATAGATAACTCCTGTTGTGTTGCAAATAATTTAAGATTGAATCTTGTGATTTTTGCCAAAAACTGCCTTTGTTTTCATCATATATCTGCAACTGTAACAAGTACCACACACATACGAACCAGGAATGGATCTTGTGTTCATTCTTTTCTTGGTAAAATCACTAGGGCTAATGAGGTTTTTAAAATGTTTGCTTCTACTATAACTTATTTGCATTTTATAATTAATTAAGTAATTCAGTATATGATCTGACTGTAAAATGTGCCAGTTGTTTGGGACCTTCCCAGATAAATATATTATCTATATATCTAAGCCAAAGGGGTATGTGTGGAATATATTGTTCATATAGGCCAGAAACTACCATTTTATGTTTCCACCAACTTAGAAATAAATTTGCATAGGTTGGGGTGCATTCTGTCCCAATGGCAGTACCTCTTGTTTGTAAATGAAATTGGGTATTGGAGGTAAAACAGTTTTTATTTAAAACAAACTCCAATAAATTAATAATAAACTTATCATGTTCTGGATCTTCTTCTGAAGACATACTTAGGAAGAAGTGTACAGCCTGTATACCAACACATGTTGGATACTGGTGTACAATGCTTCTACATCAGCTGTTACAAGTAAGGTGGAATATTTTGTAAGAGTTCCATTGTATCCATAATATGTGAAGGTAATTGTGTAAGATATTCCTGGAGTCTGGTATTTATGTATTGACTTGCTTTTTCCATTAAACTTTCATTACTGGACAGAATAGGATGATGGTTGCTGACTGTTCTTATGAATTTTTGGAATTAAATAACAAGTCACTACTTTTGGATTGTTAACAGTAAGAAACTTTTTTCTTTTTCAGAAATTATACCATTATTTTTAGCTTCTATGATTAATTTTGAATATTCATGTTGGATTGTGCCATATTTTTTTACAGCACATGGGATCCTCCAAATGTTTAGGTGCTTCTTTTAAATAAATTTCAACTTGCCAAAATACTATGTTGCCTCCCATATCAGTAATTATTATGATCACATAATCCCATTGTTTGATTTCAGTTTATTCACCCCTTGTTAAATTTTTTGAGGAAGTTTTAGCTGGTAAATTAAAAATAGATATGCATACTATTTCATTAAAATCTTGTATACTGGTAGAATTTTTAATTTTTGGGATATTCTTGGATTTATTTGTCAGCAAATTGCACCAGTCGGTGGAAGTTTCTGATTCATTAGCATCTAACAATTCTTCCATTATTTGGAGAGTCTCTATCTCTCTCTCATCTTCTGACAATTCATGAATTCAGGAGATATATTACTTTGATCATCACTTTTATATTTTGAGAATTGTTTTTTTAACAGTAGTTTCCTTAAATACAATTGGATGTCCTTGATGATTTCAAATTTAATTCAGAATTTAGACAAAATAAAAAGCCTTTAGTTAATACATTTATATGATTTTCATTCATTAATTGATGAGAGAGGTTAATACTTCTGAAGGAGTCATGCATAATTTGAAAAAGGGGCTGGGTGTCCTTTTTTTAGTATTTTGCTTCATGCTTCTTTTCTCTTTTGTTTTTGTCTTTTAGAGATATTTTGATGTCCCCTCCTACCTCTTCTCGTCTAAATTGGAACTGTCTTCTTCTAAATATTTATCTTACATCTTTCTACTATGATAACTTTAATGAATATAGGGGTCTCAGGTAGTGACTCTCCAACCGAGGTGTCTGATTCCTTCTCATCTGTCTCAGAAATATCACGTTGAATGATGTTAACTTTCGCCTGTTGATTAATAGTAATTAAATTGGATTTTTTCTTCTACTTATAAAAATCTTCAACATCTCCATTCAATTGACCTATTTTAGTTTGTTTAATTTGTGACTCATATTTATCCAGCTCTTTTTGGTATTTTTTATGAGGGGAGTCAAATTCCTTTAGAGTTTCGAATTGTTTCAGTTGTTCATTTTGAGTTTGAATTAAGCTCTCCAGCCTTCCATACTCTGATGTATCATGTGGGATTACTATTTTCATTAATTTATTAGAACATTCCAATAAGGCTTCCTCCCACTCCTGATTGAGGCTTTTATCTCTTAATTCAAAGGCTGGGAAGAGTTTTATTTTCAAGCCTCTATGTATTAGTTTCATTTCAATGTATTTATCAAAAAAGTAATGATTCCACCAAACTTTATCTTGTTTGTGTAATTCTCTCAACAACCTATCCATTTTATCTGTGTTGGGTTCATTATTCTGTGAGACAGATTTATTAAATACCTCTTTCCCAAAGAACTATTAGAAGATATAATATCCCAATACTGAAAAATATATATTTTTTGAACTGCAAGGTCTGCAACGTCTGCAACTTATACACTGGGTTGAAGACAAAAAAATCAAAATATCAAAAATTTCCTTTTCCCTTTGCTGTTTAACAGATTCCTGGGTGACAATTCTCTTAATTCTGGCAAATTGACTAACTAGTAAACTATTCAACAGACTCTGAGGGTGAAAACTAGAGGCCAAAAGCAAGGTGTTTCTATCAGTAGATTTTTTATACAGGTCTGTTACCAGACCATTATCACTCTTAATTACCGTAACATCTAGATAGTTAATGGGCGAGTAATCTGCATGCATAGTGAATCTAATTTTAGACTCCAAACCATTGAGTTTATTGATAAACGTAGTAAGATGTTCCATAGTCCCCTTACAAACTAAAAACAAGTCACCAATATAACGACAGTATGCTGCAATCAGGGGGAATACATCACATCCTCTAGGATGTGTTTAATTTCATAGTCGTACATAAACATATTGGCCACATTTGACCCCATTGCTGTCCCTAGCTTTTGTTAGTAATATTACTTCTCAAACTTAAAGTAGTTTCTTGTCAGTACAAAATCCAAAAACTCAAGTAAATATTGCGGGTCGGGACCCTTATACAGGTGATTATCTTGAATGATCTCACCTACAATCCGTATTCCCTCCTTGACAGGAATATTTGTGTACAAACTAGACACATCTAGTGTTAAAAATATCATAGGTTATGTCATAGCCACAGATATACCTTCAAGGATTTGCAAAAACTGTAGTAAAGTATCCTTAACAACCGTTTTCAAGGACCAGACACATGGCTGAAGCCAATAATCAATATATTGGGCAACAGGTTGCATCAATGACCCTATAGCCGAAATTATAGGGCATTCAGGGGGCCTAAAAAATGCCTCCTTTTTTGCCCCTGCAACAGTGCTCAACTCCTCACCACTGCTGCTACTACTGCTGGTATCACTATTCTTTTTGCCCTCTCTCCCTGCGCATCCTTCTCCACTGTGTGTTTTCACTCTGGCCTGAAAGCCACCTGTAAACCCTATGCTCTGTATAATCTGAATTGACTTTGGCAAACTTATTTTTCTTAAATGCTTTTAAATGTTCCGTAAAGCTATCAATCTGTGTGTTAAAGGGACACTCAAGTCAAAATTAAACTTTCATTATTCAGATAGAACATGCAATTTTAAACAACTTTCCAATTTACTTCCATTAACTAAATGTGCACAGTCTTTTTATATTTACACTTTTTGAGTCACCAGCTCCTACTGAGCATGTGCAAGAATTCACAGAATAAGCGTGTATGCATTTGTGATTGGCTGATGGCTGTCATATGGTACAGGGGGAGTGGAAATAGACATAACTTTTAAAATTGTCATAAAAAAATCTACTACTCATTTAAAGCTTAGACTAAGCGCTATTGTATTGTCTTGTTATCTTGCATTTGTTGATTATGCAAAGCTACTGTGTTGACTGGTCCTTTAATCTTTTCTAGCCAATCAACTGAATAAGTGTGTATGCATTTGTGAATGGCTGATGGCTGTCACATGGTAGGTGTATGCATTTGTGATTGGCTGATGGATGTCACATGGTACAGGGGGAGTGGAAAAAAACATAACTTTTAAAATTGTCAGAAAAAAAAATCTACTACTCATTTGAAGTTCAGACTAAGTGCTATTGCATTGTCTTGTTATCTTGCATTTGTTGATTATGCAAATCTACTGTGTTGACTGGTCCTTTAAGATGTCCTATTGTCTATGAAAATAGATAAGTGGATTATCAATCATAGCCAAGGGTAGATGTTTAAAAGGGCAAATCAGTCCTTCATGTATTCTGTGGGGAAGTTATAGATAGGGTTTGTGGGTAGAGGCTAGATGGATTTGTAAAATAAGAATAGACAGCTAACTTATAATGTAACTGCCTTTTTCGAGTAACATTCATCATAATGTAACCTAGATTTGAGGATAGTGGTAGCATTGTCACTTCATTTATTATACGTCTTAGTCATAGCTAATGTATGACAGAGGTAAGTCTAATAATATTTGTACTGGAAGGATTGTTCATTTCTTATATATCTTAGTCATATCTAATGTGTGACAGAGGTGAATCTAATATGTGTTTGTACTGGAAGGATTGTTCAAATTTGAGATGGTGGACTGACTTTGCATCTGGATTGCTTGTAGATAAGGGATTTACCCTTCTCAGAGTTTATACTACTTTAGTGGCATATCTATATGGAGTCTGTGTCGGTCATCTGCAGAAATAATATAAAGACTACACATAAAATAGGTGAAGTAATGTGAATAGTGGATTATCTTGGAGAGGGAGGGTTCAGTCTAGGTCTTAATGTAATTCCGTGCCTACACATAATTACATTCTCCTATTACTCAGGGGGAGACATTCAAATACCTCCATGAGGACTAGTAGGGTGAAACATGTGATCATGGGGTTATGAAATATCTCCATTTTTGTAATGTAATGCTTATATATTCATGTTAAGGAGATGTGTTAAATACTCTTTTATTAAGGCCTTTGGGATATAAACAGTCAAGGTAAAAGATCAATTTTGATTAGTCCGTAAGCAGTTTTCTTTCATACTTGCTACCTCTCCAGTCTTTCCTGACTTTCTGAATACCAATGTAGTTCAAATCTTTGATGTTGCCATGATGTTTTATCGAAAAATGTCTAAAAAGTGCTGTCTCCATATTTAGCTTCTTGATGAGCAGAAGGTCTTACCTTATTCTGTCTTTTAGGGGTCTGTCTTCTGGGAATCATGCCCAGCCAGCGTGGACCTGGTCCTATACCATTAATATATAGACAACGTAATCATTATATGGAAAGGGACAGTGGAAGATCTCAAATATATGATAGAGAACATGAATAAAAACGTAGGAAACGGGGGGGCGGAGCCAACTGCCAACATGGATGGCTGCTAAAACATGGAGCTCTGATATCTAACAAACCAAAGAAACTAGTTGCCTCTTAATAAGCACCTATAAAATGTGGGAATTACTCCCTAACGGAACCTAGATCTCTCCAGCCTTGGGATGTGTCTCTTTGGAGTCGTGGGCTTATGTTAACCTGGCAGGGTCTAGAATCATAGGCGCAAAGCCACGAGGCCTCCTGCATACTCTCAACATGG
This sequence comes from Bombina bombina, assembly GCF_027579735.1. NCBI lineage: Eukaryota > Metazoa > Chordata > Amphibia > Anura > Bombinatoridae > Bombina > Bombina bombina. Next base: position 1,035,599,274 of record NC_069499.1, read on the forward strand.
AAGAATTCTACACCACTATGTATCTTGCGCTTAAAAAGTTAGAGGCTCAGATGGACTATTGCTATGCAGATCTCATTACAGCTTGCAGTAGCATGGACAGTGAATACTCTGATGGGTCCCACGATTATGGGATGGTACCTAAGGGCAAGGGAGAGCAAAGCACGCCAGGTCAAGTTATGCTTACTTCAGATCTTTCTGACTCGAGAATGGAGACCCCAACATCGCATCCGGTATGGCAGGCGCTGCGAGATGGTCAGCCAGTATATCTGAGGCGCAAGTCCCTATCACTAACAGAGCACAAATATACAGAGTCTCAGACCTTAAGTCGCAGGAGCCCAGTCTTCTGTGATACCGATCGGTGCTCTGTCACTCTTTTGGCACGCACATTCTCAGAGTGCCTGGATTCCTACAACTTTGCGGATGCCTATAAATATTACCGCAACTTATCTTACCTTGGATCTCCTGGTTACACCGTCGCCATTACTGCATGGTGCATAGGGGTCTCGTCGGACCCGAGAGTGCAAGCACAGGTGCAGACTGATGAAGTTCCCCTGCAATCAGACTGCACATTGACACAATACGGGATGGGTAAGCCTGGAATGTGGGACCCTGGAGGACGCTCTTTTGTTGTGAAAGCGGTGCAGATTCTTAGCATGCTTTGCAGGGAAGGCTAAGATACTTGGATAGCAATAATGGTCATGATATTAGACCCACTTCAGTCTGCATAATAGCATCCATATGTTGTGAGTGGTGGCCACATATATGTACTAACTGCTTAATTCTTACAGTCACTACTATTGGATAACTCTGGACAAGTGCTGGCTAATATGACACTGAATTTTGAATTAACATTGGGACATGTGCTTGTGTCCTCTGAGAACGTTACAGATTGGTGGCAGATGTGTGACAAATCGTTGGGGTATTGGATGTATTGTATATTCCAGCTGTTGTTCCTCTAACACAGTTGGAGTGGTTTCAAGTGGCAGAGGTCCCTGTTAGGGTGAATCTCCCAGTATATTGGGGTCTCTCCTCTACCAAAATTATACCTATAGAAGCCTGCCAACACCCTCATATATAGCATTTTAATGATAACACTGTTATTTTTCATGTTTATGAATGTTTGGTCTGTATGTTGAATACTCACTGAGTTATATTTTCTCAAGTCTAAATAATCTAGTGTAACATAAGGTGTTCTTTTTGGCATCCTATTCTTATGGCCATATTGTAGTCACACACACTCAGGTTATTATCTCTCATCCCATTGTGTGATTTACTTATGTACCCACGTGACAAGGTTTGAGAGATCCATAAGGCTTTCATAGACACATATGTAACTGCATAATTGTGTATCTAGGATCTTTATGTGTATTATTACACTGTATGTTTTGTTACGCCTAATATTCTATATACCTCAATAATCCCCTTCACATATAATTTTGACAAGAGCTACCCCTACTTATTTGTTACCCTTCGCCTTTTCTGCATTTTACAATATCTTAAGTGTACAAGCTCACTTTGTTATCTAACATACCTCCATATACAAATATGGTCACACGTTACTGCTATACCTATTATGGGGAAAATATTACATTCTACGACTGTTCTGTTTTGTAATTTCTGAATGTTCATTGCCAAATGTGATTATTCGTTACTACTTGCAATGTTTTTAAGCTAGCAACTGTTAATAAGAGTTCAGAAGGTTTATAATGCATGAATATGTTCTGTCCATGATATTGATACTATGTTTAGGTGGGATCATGACCACCCAGGTACACTGTCGTTTGCTGTGTTGTGGGTAGTAAATAATTATAGTCCCTTTTACAAACTAACTATATGAGCCGGCTGGCAGGTTTGCTTTTGATGGGGCAATGGCATGTCATATTGTTCTTATAGCCTATAGTAAATGAATATAGTGGACTTATTATTAAATTTATTCTTGTGAGGCTTCTGATATGCACCATACTCTTATTTAGGAGTCCACATAGTAGGTTAAGTGTGTTTTTATGTAACTCCATGGCTATACGTTAACATCCCTCTAGACTCCATATAGCCCTAAAGATGTCATAACTTCCCTCTTGTGGTATGACCTTAGCAGTATATTCCGGAAGCCACCTGCGGCTGAGGTGGCTTGATATAGGATTTCCTGGTTCATTCCTGCTACAGAGGTGGACTCTAACTTATGGGCTAACACAGATGGGATTCTCTGCTCATTTTAGTAGTTAATGATCAGGGTTTATGTCCAATTTCTAGACCTTTTTGGCTTGAGTGGCTCCCTATGTGGACAGGAGGCCTACTGTATCTTTAATACCCTGACCTTTATATATTATAGCTGGACTTTATATTATACTCCTCGTCCCCCATGTTTCAACCTTCGGCAACGTTTGTTGGCTGTTTAAAATTGTACTCTACGATCGCAAACATATTTTTAGGACATCTAGTCACTTTTTGTATATATCTTTAGATCTAGTCACTCAAGACCTGTCTAGGTACTGCAGCTAATTCTTTTCCAACATGCAGGCCTCATACTTATAGCGATATGCTACCAGATTAGCGGCCACGATTTTAGAATATTATTGCCTATCTCATATAGTCCTATACCAGTCAGACTTAGTAGGAGAATAATTTAACCACTACAGTTTATGTAGAGTGTTACATACAATACTTAAATAGACCCTAAGGCACCACTATATGTGGAGTTTTCTGGGAATATCATTTATAATTATACCCTGGGTGCTCTGTGTTCCTCACTATTAATTTAACAAGCAACAGGTTGTTTCATGGCAGCTTAGTCCTTTGATAGTATAAATATAACTCTTATATACTCCTCGCACTGTATTATCTTTGTATTATATGAGGCTCTGCCCCTCCCATTTCCCCTCCCCCGTCCCACTTAGAACGGCTCTTGGCATTAAGTTTTATTACAGGCCGAGATAATCGCAGAGACTAAAGTTCACTATTTTTAAACATAACAAGCGGCCTTCACTTCCCTCCTTCCCTTTTCCCTCCTTTCTTCCTTACTAAGAAGTTACTCGCAGATATAATTTAAAAGGTTGAATCAGGTTAAACTTTCTATATAGAGTTCACCCTTAAATTGGTGGACACATAAGCGGTGTTTATCCGCTACTCATAGCATACTGTTATAAGGTGTCCCCATGTTTTGAATGGGAATTACCTGTACTGACTTCTTCTATTATGTAAAGACTTAGATAATGAATACACTTTTATTACATACAAAGTATCACTCTTTAAGAAGTATAGGTTTTCAAGGTTGTTTAATTAGCATAAAGTTTATTTTGTCTCAACATAGGAAACTAAATGTAAAAGAGGTGAATGTGACTTATGATTCAAATATTCTGTACTCACATAAAGTGTCCCTGACTCTCCCTCTTTATGGTAAATGAGGGTGAGGTGGTATCTGAGATGTTAGTTATATTTCATATAGATAAATGATATGTCATGAGTGAATACATGCTATAATTCTACGAAATATGTATTGTATTTGTTAATTGCATGTTGTTGAAACACCTCAATAAAAAAAAAAAAAAAAAACTTAGGAAACTTGAAATTCACATATGAATGGAGCTATACCGAAAATACATTCCTAGACTTAAAGATAGAAGTGAAGGATGGAAAATTGGAGACATACACTCACTTTAAGGAAGTTAAAAGAAAGCAATAACTATATCCATAAAATGAGCTGTCACCATGAGAAGTGGAAAAACAACATCCGAAGGGTCAATTTTTAAGGATTAAGAAAAATTGCTCCAATCCAACAAAGTGGGAGGAGCAAGCCCTGACCCTAAAAAACAGGTTTATCGACAGAGGCTATAATGAAGAAATATTGGATCAAAAAATAGAAGAAGTAAGAAGAATTGAAAGGAAAGAACTAACCAAATATAAAGACAAGACCCTAATAAGGACAAATGAGGAGACTCTGAATGTCCCGATGATAACAGAATTTAGTGCAAACAAACATATTATCGAAAATATATTTAGAAAAGATGATGACATGATAGGAGAACAACTACCCACACAGCCAAGATTCATTTACAGGAAGACAAATAATCTTAAGAACAGACTAGCACCCATATACAGAAAAGCACACAACTTGGAGAAAATGATATCTTTGGAAAAAAGATTAGAGTCTTCTTCCCATGCCACAGCTGCAAAGCGTGCAAATGTGACAAAAAATCGGAGAAATTCCAGTCCCACAACACCAAAGAGGAGTATAAGATCAAAGACCTCATAAGATGCCAAGACAAAATGGTTATATACCTGATACAGTGCATGTGGGCTCCAATATGTGGGGCAGACTTCAAGACCCCTAAAGACAGAATAAGGGAACACCTTCTGCTCATTGAGAATCTAAATATGGAGACAGCACTATATAGACATTTTTCGATAAAACATCATGGCAACATCAAAGATTTGAACTACATTGGTATTCAGAGTCAGGAAAGACTGTAGAGGTGGCAAGTATGAAAGAAAACTGCTTACGGCCGAATCAAAATGGATCTTTTACCTAGACTGTTTATAAGGCCTTAATAATAAAGAGGATTTAACACATCTCCTTAACATGAATATATAAACATTACATTACAAAAATTTAGATATTTCATAACCCCATGATCACATGTTTTATCCTACTAGTCCTCATGGAGGTATTTGAGCGTCTCCCCCTGAGTAATAGGAGAATGTAATTATGTGTAGGTACGGAATTACATTAAGACCTAGACTGAGCCCTCCCTCTCCAAGATAATCCACTACTGACATTACTTCACCTATTGTATGTGTAGTCTTTATAATATTTCTGCAGATGACTGACACATACTCCATATAGATATGCCACTAAAGTAGTATATACTCTGAGAAGGGTAAATCTCTTATCTACAAGCAATCCAGATGCGAAGTCAGTCCACCATCTCACATTTGAACAATCCTTCCAGTACAACACATATTAGATTCACCTCTGTCCAATATTAGATATGACTAAGATGTATAAGAAACAAACAATCCTTCCAATATAAATATTATTAGACTTACCTCTGTCACATATTAGATATGACTAAGGCGTTTAATAAATGAAGCGACAATGCTACCACTATCCTCAAATCTAGGTTAAATTCTGTTGAATGTTACTCGAAAAAGGCAGTTACATTATAAGTTAGCTATCTATTCTTATTTTACAAATCCATCTAGCCTCTACCCTCAAACCCTATCTATAACTTCCCCACAGAATACATGAAGGACTGATTTGCCCTTTTAAACATCTACCCTTGGTTATGATTGATAATCCACTTATCTATTTTCATAGACAATAGGACATCTTAAACCTCAAAGTTCGGTACCCAGTAGGGGATTTCTATACATAACGGGATACCTGTTATGAAGATATCCATCTCTGAGGTCCTTTACGTTAAATATAGACAATAAATGCTTTCTAAGTCAAAGTACCTTTCTGGAATAACACACACACTAGGAGCATGTTAAACAGAGCTACATCGTATATATATTTATCCACTGAACAGTCTTTGAGATACCTCTAGATTTTTTGTAAAGGATATGGGTAAGATTGTTTTGTGCTAACTTCTGTTACAACCTAAGCAAGCGGTAGATATCAGTAATAGTACACTAAGTCTAAAAACAGTTTTAACAGACCATTGACAGATAGTTGCATATTAGTTTAAGAATATAAACATCTGTTTATTATATTCCCCACTAGTGGCAGGTTAATTCTCCTATAAAATCTCAGACACACGTAAAACAATGTTATGCTTTTTCCTTTTTTCCATATTTCATATCTGTTGCCTATAATGTTTTGACTAAGTATAACGTTTTATTTTACATTATCCTTTACTAAAGATATTACTTGATGCTCTGAAGCCTAAACAGACTTGAAATAGAAAGCTGTAGATCAGCACATATAGGACTGCCATACATAAGCATTCACTATATCGGCTTCCTATTGGTTATACAGCTGTCAAAATTAGTAAACAGTCTAAACACGATCACTGAAAAGAAAGCCGAGAGCAGATGCAATGTCACATCCAATAAGAAGTGAAGAAGAACGGCGATAGTAAATGCCAATAATGAAAGTATAATACGACCTCAGAGTGAATTGGGCACGATCTCAGAGTTAATTGGGCATTAACTAAACAGGTTTTGAATACATCACGGTATACCCCCATTATCTGAATTCCAAATCATCACAGAGGTGATGTCACATCCAATCAGAATCGTGAATAACCTACAGGAAGCAAATAATAGCTGATTACGCTGGAGACTTGAAGCACAGCAACCGATAGAGAAAAAAATGGTATAGATAGTGAAAATGATCTTATATATCTATAAAAACAGAATTTGCCCTGAAAAATTGTATATGTAAATTATATTTGTGAGTTAAAACGTCACTTGCGGTTTTTATCTGGTGCCCAAACATTGTAACCAAGTCATTAAGGGAGCAGTATATAAGGCCACCTGTTGCACACAGTTTTCAGTCTTGAGAAAGGCCTGTATAGAGAGGCCAAAACGCGTTGACTTTGAACTGGTAAGCATATTTTCTAAATTTATTGATTTCTAGAAGCAATTTGCACTATTGTGCTTTATCTCACAGGAGAATCTAATAGGATTTTCACAGACTTTTGGGACACTGAAGACACCACAAGGATTGACATCACCAGGATTATAAGTTTGACTGTATTAATTTATGTTTTGATTTTTATTTTATATTTATTTGTATTTTCTATTTTTTATTCATATTTTTATTTTTATTTGTATTTCATTTTTTATTTGTATTCCATTTTGAATTGTCACTTTTAACATTTTGTCTGGGTACTATTCAAAAATTGTTTTTTTATATATTTTTCATATATTTTTTGTGTACACTCCTTTTCAGCAACACTGATGTCACAACATCTATAAGTTATTTTTCCAGGATTTTTAAGCACTACACTAGACTTTGAACACTTTCATTTTGGACACTTTTATATATTTTGGACACTACATCACTTTCTATGAGCAGTTTATGAAGGCCACATGAGTTTGATGCTGGTACTTAGGAGTTATTCGCTTTGATATTATAATTGACCATCAGACAGTTTTTCTAGATGTGATTTTATGTTCTATATATTTGAAATTACATACTTTTTATGTGCATGGATCCATGTTTTTATATTGAATGCTATTTATATTTATTGCTGTAATAAAAGACTGTATTTTAATATAATACACACATAGTAATTTGAATTCACTCCCTGAAGACCTTCAGTACCTTAGCCTTCCCTTGTTGGGCACTCTGAACATCTTTGTCTATTTATTATCCCCACACTGGTAAGCTAGGTACCATTTTTTCAGAGCTATAGGTAATATTCCATTTGGCGCTAGGTAACCCGTACAACTATTCACTGCCTAGAATGTGCCACTGCTGATAAAACAATTCCATTGCGCACAAGGCTGGGTGACACTACCAAAATATTGCAGGTACCACTGACTGACAATGCAGTGGCTGATAGAACTGCAGTCAGGGCTAACGTTAGGCTGAGGAGGTTTGGCTACTAAATTACTTACAGTGCAGGGTACACTGCAGGCTGCAAGGTGAGACTGGCATGAATGCACAGATATCCAGCATGTGCAGGTAGTGCGGGTTTAATTAATATTTTGCGGTACACAGAAGACAGAATTGAGTAACTAATAAGTTATATTTAGGCACAAAGTGTGAGACCATGGATTATATGTGCATGCTCTATTTCCTTCCTAAGACCATGCAAAAGTCTTCGGGGATAACGGTGCACATGCGTGATTTGACTGTGCATGTGTTGGGGATCATGCTTGCATAATTTCCATATGTAAATTACTGATTATTGCTTGTACTATCAGACTGCATGTTGGACAGTCCCTTTATGTGAGCTGTCGTTAATTATGATATTTTAGAAATAAAAAAAACAATATTTTATTTTACTTAGAAGCTTCATTTTTAACCCCTTAACAACCAAGGACGTGCAGGGTACATCCTACAATAACTGCTAGTTAATGACCAAGGATGTACCCTGCACATCCTCAGTGTTTTCAAGTGCTGGAAGCGATCATAATTGTTTCCAGACGCTTTCAGGGTATTGCAGTGATGACTCGATATTGAGGCATCCTGCAATACCCTTTACCCACCGATGCAGAGAGAGCCATGGCGGTGACAAGTGTGGGGTGGGGGTGGCAAGAGAGCTATTTGAGAGCGGTCAGGGAGGGATAAGGGGGTGGGATGTGTCAGGTGGGAGACTGATTTCTACACCAAAGCTAAAATTAACCCTACAAGCTACCTAATTAACCCCTTTAATGCTGGGCATAATACAAGTGTGGTGCGCAACAGCATTTAGCGGCCTACTAATTACCTTAATGTAATGCCAAAGCCATAAATGTCTGTTATTTCTGAACAAAGGGTATCCCAGAGAAGCATTTATATCCATTTGTGCCACAATTGCACAAGCTGTTTGTAAATAATTTCAGTGAGAAACCTAAAGTTTGTGAAAAAGTTAACATTTTTTTTTATTTCATCACATTTGGCTGTGAAATGGCATGAAATATACCAAAATGGGCCTAGATCAATACTTTGGGTTGTCTACTAAAAAAATATATACATGTGAAGGGTTATTCAGGGATTCCTGACAGATATCAATGTAACAATGTAACTATCGCTAATTGTGAAAAAAAAAATGGTTTGGAAATAGCAAAGTGCTACTTGTACTTATTGCCCTATAACTTGCAAAAAAAACAAACAACATGTAAACATTGGGTATTTCTAAACTCAGGACAAAATTTAGAAACCATTTAGCATGGGTGTTTTTTGGTGGTTGTAGATGTGTAACAGATTTTGTGGGTCAAAATTAGAAAAAGTGTATGTTTTTCCATATAAATAAATAAGCAAATCTTATCAGCGAGAAGGCTGATGGTAAGAAAAATACAACCACTTAACATTTATTAAAATACATTTTAAAAATTGGGCTCCTGAGCCTGCTTACCCAATGTTTTTAACAAAGGATACAAAAAGAACAAATTAAATGTAATAAAAGAAATAAAGTAAAAACATTTTTCGTAACTTGTACACTCTGGGCCCCATGTATTAAAAGGCGTGCAGACAGCTATCTAAATCAAGAAAAAAAAATGGTGGGTTTTATGTTCCATTAAATGCGCCTTTGGGCAGAGACAGTCAGTCATAATTTACTGTTTGTGCTCTGAAATCTAATAATAAAATACTTGGAAAAGACTTTTAAAATCCTCAAAATTATATCTTTAACCAATCCTGTTTAAATTATGCTGTAACATGTACCATGTAATTACAAATAACTTAAAGGGACATAAAACCCACATGATTTTCTTTCGTGATTCATATAGTGCTTGTGATTTTAAACAATTTTCTAATTTACTTCTATGATCTAATTTGTTTTGTTCTTTTGTTCTCTTGGCATCCTTTGCTGAAAATGATACCTAAGTAAGCTCAGGAGCTGCTGATTGGTGGCTGCACATATTTGCCTCATGTTATTGGCTCTCCAATGTGTTCAAGTAGCTCCCAGTAGTGCATTGCTGCTTCTTAAACAAAAAATACCAAGAGAATTAAGCAAATTAGAAAATAGAAGAAAATTGAAAGGTTGTGTAAAAATTGTATTCGCTATCTAAATCATTTAACAAATAATGTGGTTTCATGTTCCTTTAAGGAGATTCTATGAATATGTTTTCTTCAAGGAATTTGTTTTACCAAAAACAAAAACATTTTGTCATACAAATAAAATTACCATATAGAGCATAAAAAATCTAAATAGAAAATGATCTGAGACGTGTATTTTTATTCATCATACCATATGTGTACATAACTGATTAATCACCTGCCCCTTTTATAAAAAACAATAATTAGATCCACTATCATGCACATTTCCACAGATTATGTTCAGAAATACACACCCTTTTATTACATTACACAGGCACATTCCAGCCATTTGTGAAAACTGGATAATTGCCTTTCGGTTTTGAATGGAAGACTTTTTGCTTTACATTTGTATTACAAAGCTGTTACTTTTCTGTGCTTTTACTAATTTTAAACAGCGTGTCTGCTCTGACTGCTGTGGCTAATGTGGTATACACCTCTGGCTCTCTAAGCAGACATGCTGTTTAATCAGCTAAAGATAGGAGGATCGCGTGCCCATGTGAAGTAAAAGCTCTCAAGGAAATAGTGATAGTTTTTGTGGAAGCAATTTTGATAATAGTGTAATTCAAAAATACTTTTATTTCAAACTGGTTAACTATTGTGCATGTGAATTTGGACAGAATTTCTCTTTTAAATTGCACTTTTTCTCTTATAGCAATTTAATGATGTGGTTAGACATTATTCAGAAAACTGAGTATGTAAAAGTATTTCTAGTTGCTAACATGTTTGTGTTCAAATCATTTTATCACTTTGCAGAGCTGGAACTCAGCCAGATGTAAAGAGAACAAACTGGAGAGTGATTTGCAAAGCGTTGCCTGCTGATTACTACTATCAAGTATGGCATGGGGTGGAGCAACTATTTTACTTGCACTTTGCAACAGTTTTATTTAGAAAACATTGCTGGTTTCTCCAGAAGCTTGCACAGCTGAGAATACTTGCGTTTCACTCATTCAATTAAATAAATAATAACCATGTGAATCTGATAGCCACCATCAAAGAGCAAGTTTGGAATCAAAATCCATTAAGATATTTTAAGCTATATATATATTATTTTTTTTCTGAAGATGCTATTTATTGTTATGGGGCAGCCAGATGTCTGCAAACAACAAGAACAACTGCATAGAGACACAATCAGTACAAAAAAGGATGTATTAGATACACTAACAACTTGCCTTTAATAAGTCTGCTCAGATATACCAGGCACAATGGAAGAAGAAACTGCTATTCTTACACATGGAAATGGCAGTGTTAAATGTGAAGTAAACTTTGAGTTTACATTTTATTTTTTATCTTCTGTTTATCTTCTGGTCTTCATAATTGGATTAATTGCCAATGTATTTGGATTATGGAATTTGTGCTTGAACTGGAAGAACTGGAGTTCTCTAAATGTGTTTGTGCTGAATCTTGGAATTGCTGACCTGCTCTATGTGATTACACTGCCATTTTTTGTGTCATATTACCACAGAGAAGAAACATGGATGTTTGGTTTTGGATTCTGTCGGCTTACTCGCTGCGTCTTTCACATAAATATGTACGCAAGCATTAGCTTTCTCACCTGTATAAGTGTCCAGCGTTACCTGGGCATTGTGCACCCAATGAAAATGATGGGACGTTTCCGTAATTTACGCTACTCTTTTATAATTAGCTTCCTTGTCTGGATATGGGTGCTACTGCAGGTATTGCCAAATCTCCTGTTTATGAACACTGATAGAAACGCCACACATTGTCATGACTCTACTGGGAATGAAAATCTAGAAATCTACAAACTTTACACAATCATTATAACTATTTCTGGCTTCTTTATTCCATTTCTCATCATTGTGGTGTGCTATACACGTGTCCTTGCCGTACTCAAAAGAAATAATAACGTGGATTCCAGCTTGATACAAAGAAGCATGAGACTTGTTTGCATTATTATGATATTGTTTTTTGTTTGTTTTTGCCCTTTTTATGTTCTTCGGAATGTCAATTTGCTTTCCAGAAGTTGGCAGCTACAAGGAACTTGCACTCAGACCTTAAAGAGCCTATACATTTCTTATCAGGTTACCCGAGGTTTGGCAAGTCTGAACAGTGCCATTAACCCTTTGGTTTACTTAGTGACAAATGAAAACTTTGTATCTAAATTCAGAACCATGAGGAGGAAATCCTTGCATACTCTAGCGTCACTGAAGAAATTTACAACTCGTGGGGACAGCAGACAACAGAGTATAAGTGTGAGCAAAGATCAGGAAGAGGTATCTGAAGTCCTTTTGCTAAATATTATTCAAATATAATGTATACGATTACCTTTTGATCACCTGTCAGTGCAACACGTGGCGAAATAGACCAGACTTGTAACAGTAAAGTGATTAATAGCACTAGCAGCTTATTTCTAATAATGATTTCCAGTATTACATACATACCTCTTTTATAAACCTAGGGGCCAATCCCAATCTTAAAGAAACATTTACATAATGTTTTTATTCAGAAAACCACCATTAAAGGGAGAAGAAACCCAACATTTTTCTTTCATGGTTCAGATACAGAAAACAATTTTAAACAACTTTCCAATTTACTTCTGTTATCTAATTTGCTCCATTTTCTTGGTATTCTTTGTTGAAGAAAAAAACAATGAACGTGGGTGAGCCAATAAATGAGGCATCTATTTGCAGCCACCAATCAGCAGTCCCTGAGCCTCCCTAGGTATCCTTTTCAATAAAGGATGAACAAATTGAAACAAAATAGTTAATAGAACTTATTTGGAAAGTTGCTTAAAATTGCACGCCCTCTCAGAATTATGAATTATGTTCCTTAAAAGTCTATTGATATTTTTGTAGATAAACCATATGAAATGTTTTTCTAAAAGATTGTGATCCTAGATTATTAATCCTGGAATTTTTATTTGACTTGTTACCTGTACAAGAGGGTATTTTAAAATGCATTTTTTTTTCAATATCAGTGTTTACTTTTTAAAAAATAAAAAAAAAATTGAATAAAAAGTATTTTTTCGTCTTTCTATATTTATAAGTCTGTCCCTGTCCACTAATAAAGCTGTAAAAGTTGTCACTATCAACAAAAGAAAAGAGTTTTTTAGTACAGTGCACAAGCATTCACAAGGATGCACACACATACTTCCTGCAATATGTGCTTTAAACTGCTTATGTGTAGGCTTTTTAGGATAAAAATAGTTCACATGATCATTTATATGCATGAGAGAAGGTAATTGGTTGCTTGGAATTATAGAGCAAAAAATAAAGTGACCACAATAAAGGGGCATTAAACACTTGGGGCCAGATTACAAGTGGAGAGCTAAATATCTCTTTGATGAAAGCAATATTTGCACTCCCCTGTGTAATACCAGTGCACGATAATGTGTTCTGGTATTACACATTTTCACAAGAGCAAAGGGGTTAAGTAGTGCAGCGATGGCAGCAAATATAAATATATATGTGTATGCTGATATACATATATATTTATGTGTTACTATGTGCATATACATATATATTTATGTGTTACTATGTGCATATACATATATATTTATGTGTTAATATGTGCATATACATATATATTTATGTGTTAATATGTGCATATACATATATATTTATGTGTTACTATGTGTATATACATATATATTTATGTGTTACTATGTGCATATACATATATATTTATGTGTTAATATGTGTATATACATATATATTTATGTGTTACTATGTGCATATACATATATATTTATGTGTTAATATGTGCATATACATATATATTTATGTGTTACTATGTGTATATACATATATATTTATGTGTTACTATGTGTATATACATATATATTTATGTGTTACTATGTGCATATACATATATATTTATGTGTTACTATGTGTATATACATATATATTTATGTGTTACTATGTGTATATACATATATATTTATGTGTTAATATGTGCATATACATATATATTTATGTGTTACTATGTGTATATACATATATATTTATGTGTTACTATGTGTATATACATATATATTTATGTGTTACTATGTGTATATACATATATATTTATGTGTTACTATGTGTATATACATATATATTTATGTGTTACTATGTGTATATACATATATATTTATGTGTTACTATGTGCATATACATATATATTTATGTGTTACTATGTGTATATACATATATATTTATGTGTTACTATGTGCATATACATATATATTTATGTGTTACTATGTGCATATACATATATATTTATGTGTTACTATGTGCATATACATATATATTTATGTGTTACTATGTGTATATACATATATATTTATGTGTTACTATGTGCATATACATATATATTTATGTGTTAATATGTGCATATACATATATATTTATGTGTTAATATGTGTATATACATATATATTTATGTGTTACTATGTGCATATACATATATATTTATGTGTTAATATGTGCATATACATATATATTTATGTGTTACTATGTGTATATACATATATATTTATGTGTTACTATGTGTATATACATATATATTTATGTGTTACTATGTGCATATACATATATATTTATGTGTTACTATGTGTATATACATATATATTTATGTGTTACTATGTGTATATACATATATATTTATGTGTTAATATGTGCATATACATATATATTTATGTGTTACTATGTGTATATACATATATATTTATGTGTTACTATGTGTATATACATATATATTTATGTGTTACTATGTGTATATACATATATATTTATGTGTTACTATGTGTATATACATATATATTTATGTGTTACTATGTGCATATACATATATATTTATGTGTTACTATGTGTATATACATATATATTTATGTGTTACTATGTGTATATACATATATATTTATGTGTTAATATGTGCATATACATATATGTTTATGTGTTAATATGTGCATATACATATATATTTATGTGTTACTATGTGCATATACATATATATTTATGTGTTAATATGTGCATATACATATATATTTATGTGTTACTATGTGTATATACATATATATTTATGTGTTACTATGTGTATATACATATATATTTATGTGTTACTATGTGTATATACATATATATTTATGTGTTAATATGTGCATATACATATATATTTATGTGTTAATATGTGCATATACATATATATTTATGTGTTACTATGCGTATATACATATATATTTATGTGTTACTATGTGTATATACATATATATTTATGTGTTACTATGTGCATATACATATATATTTATGTGTTAATATGTGCATATACATATATATTTATGTGTTACTATGTGTATATACATATATATTTATGTGTCAATATGTGCATATACATATATGTTTATGTGTTAATATGTGCATATACATATATATTTATGTGTCAATATGTGCATATACATATATGTTTATGTGTCAATATGTGCATATACATATATGTTTATGTGTTAATATGTGTATATATATACATATATATTTATGTGTTACTATGTGCATATATATACATATATGTTTATGTGTCAATATGTGCATATACATATATGTTTATGTGTTAATATGTGCATATACATATATATTTATGTGTTACTATGTGCATATACATATATATTTATGTGTTACTATGTGTATATACATATATATTTATGTGTTACTATGTGCATATACATATATATTTATGTGTTACTATGTGCATATACATATATATTTATGTGTTAATATGTGTATATACATATATATTTATGTGTTACTATGTGCATATACATATATATTTATGTGTCAATATGTGCATATACATATATGTTTATGTGTTAATATGTGCATATACATATATATTTATGTGTTACTATGTGCATATACATATATATTTATGTGTTACTATGTGTATATACATATATATTTATGTGTTACTATGTGCATATACATATATATTTATGTGTTAATATGTATATATACATATATATTTATGTGTTAATATGTATATATACATATATGTTTATGTGTTACTATGTGCATATACATATATATTTATGTGTTACTATGTGTATATACATATATATTTATGTGTTACTATGTGTATATACATATATATTTATGTGTTACTATGTGTATATACATATATATTTATGTGTTACTATGTGTATATACATATATATTTATGTGTTAATATGTGCATATACATATATATTTATGTGTTACTATGTGTATATACATATATATTTATGTGTTACTATGTGTATATACATATATATTTATGTGTTACTATGTGTATATACATATATATTTATGTGTTAATATGTGCATATACATATATATTTATGTGTTAATATGTGCATATACATATATATTTATGTGTTACTATGTGCATATACATATATATTTATGTGTTAATATGTGCATATACATATATATTTATGTGTTACTATGTGCATATACATATATATTTATGTGTTAATATGTGCATATACATATATATTTATGTGTTAATATGTGTATATACATATATATTTATGTGTTACTATGTGCATATACATATATATTTATGTGTTAATATGTGCATATACATATATATTTATGTGTTACTATGTGTATATACATATATATTTATGTGTTACTATGTGTATATACATATATATTTATGTGTTACTATGTGCATATACATATATATTTATGTGTTACTATGTGTATATACATATATATTTATGTGTTACTATGTGTATATACATATATATTTATGTGTTAATATGTGCATATACATATATATTTATGTGTTACTATGTGTATATACATATATATTTATGTGTTACTATGTGTATATACATATATATTTATGTGTTACTATGTGTATATACATATATATTTATGTGTTACTATGTGTATATACATATATATTTATGTGTTACTATGTGCATATACATATATATTTATGTGTTACTATGTGTATATACATATATATTTATGTGTTACTATGTGCATATACATATATATTTATGTGTTAATATGTGCATATACATATATATTTATGTGTTACTATGTGCATATACATATATATTTATGTGTTAATATGTGCATATACATATATATTTATGTGTTAATATGTGCATATACATATATATTTATGTGTTACTATGTGCATATACATATATATTTATGTGTTACTATGTGTATATACATATATATTTATGTGTTACTATGTGCATATACATATATATTTATGTGTTAATATGTGCATATACATATATATTTATGTGTTAATATGTGTATATACATATATATTTATGTGTTACTATGTGCATATACATATATATTTATGTGTTACTATGTGCATATACATATATATTTATGTGTTACTATGTGTATATACATATATATTTATGTGTTACTATGTGTATATACATATATATTTATGTGTTACTATGTGCATATACATATATATTTATGTGTTACTATGTGTATATACATATATATTTATGTGTTACTATGTGTATATACATATATATTTATGTGTTAATATGTGCATATACATATATATTTATGTGTTACTATGTGTATATACATATATATTTATGTGTTACTATGTGTATATACATATATATTTATGTGTTACTATGTGTATATACATATATATTTATGTGTTACTATGTGTATATACATATATATTTATGTGTTACTATGTGCATATACATATATATTTATGTGTTACTATGTGTATATACATATATATTTATGTGTTACTATGTGTATATACATATATATTTATGTGTTAATATGTGCATATACATATATGTTTATGTGTTAATATGTGCATATACATATATATTTATGTGTTACTATGTGCATATACATA
This sequence comes from Bombina bombina, assembly GCF_027579735.1. Taxonomy (NCBI): domain Eukaryota; kingdom Metazoa; phylum Chordata; class Amphibia; order Anura; family Bombinatoridae; genus Bombina; species Bombina bombina. Next base: position 1,035,616,801 of record NC_069499.1, read on the forward strand.
TATATTTATGTGTTAATATGTGCATATACATATATATTTATGTGTTACTATGTGTATATACATATATATTTATGTGTTACTATGTGTATATACATATATATTTATGTGTTACTATGTGTATATACATATATATTTATGTGTTACTATGTGCATATACATATATATTTATGTGTTAATATGTGCATATACATATATATTTATGTGTTACTATGTGTATATACATATATATTTATGTGTTACTATGTGTATATACATATATATTTATGTGTTACTATGTGCATATACATATATATTTATGTGTTAATATGTGCATATACATATATATTTATGTGTTACTATGTGTATATACATATATATTTATGTGTCAATATGTGCATATACATATATGTTTATGTGTTAATATGTGCATATACATATATATTTATGTGTCAATATGTGCATATACATATATGTTTATGTGTCAATATGTGCATATACATATATGTTTATGTGTTAATATGTGTATATATATACATATATATTTATGTGTTACTATGTGCATATATATACATATATGTTTATGTGTCAATATGTGCATATACATATATGTTTATGTGTTAATATGTGCATATACATATATATTTATGTGTTACTATGTGCATATACATATATATTTATGTGTTACTATGTGTATATACATATATATTTATGTGTTACTATGTGCATATACATATATATTTATGTGTTACTATGTGCATATACATATATATTTATGTGTTAATATGTGTATATACATATATATTTATGTGTTACTATGTGCATATACATATATATTTATGTGTCAATATGTGCATATACATATATGTTTATGTGTTAATATGTGCATATACATATATATTTATGTGTTACTATGTGCATATACATATATATTTATGTGTTACTATGTGTATATACATATATATTTATGTGTTACTATGTGCATATACATATATATTTATGTGTTAATATGTATATATACATATATATTTATGTGTTAATATGTATATATACATATATGTTTATGTGTTACTATGTGCATATACATATATATTTATGTGTTACTATGTGTATATACATATATATTTATGTGTTACTATGTGTATATACATATATATTTATGTGTTACTATGTGTATATACATATATATTTATGTGTTACTATGTGCATATACATATATATTTATGTGTTAATATGTGCATATACATATATATTTATGTGTTACTATGTGTATATACATATATATTTATGTGTTACTATGTGTATATACATATATATTTATGTGTTACTATGTGTATATACATATATATTTATGTGTTAATATGTGCATATACATATATATTTATGTGTTAATATGTGCATATACATATATATTTATGTGTTACTATGTGCATATACATATATATTTATGTGTTAATATGTGCATATACATATATATTTATGTGTTACTATGTGCATATACATATATATTTATGTGTTAATATGTGCATATACATATATATTTATGTGTTAATATGTGTATATACATATATATTTATGTGTTACTATGTGCATATACATATATATTTATGTGTTAATATGTGCATATACATATATATTTATGTGTTACTATGTGTATATACATATATATTTATGTGTTACTATGTGTATATACATATATATTTATGTGTTACTATGTGCATATACATATATATTTATGTGTTACTATGTGTATATACATATATATTTATGTGTTACTATGTGTATATACATATATATTTATGTGTTAATATGTGCATATACATATATATTTATGTGTTACTATGTGTATATACATATATATTTATGTGTTACTATGTGTATATACATATATATTTATGTGTTACTATGTGTATATACATATATATTTATGTGTTACTATGTGTATATACATATATATTTATGTGTTACTATGTGCATATACATATATATTTATGTGTTACTATGTGTATATACATATATATTTATGTGTTACTATGTGCATATACATATATATTTATGTGTTAATATGTGCATATACATATATATTTATGTGTTAATATGTGTATATACATATATATTTATGTGTTACTATGTGCATATACATATATATTTATGTGTTAATATGTGCATATACATATATATTTATGTGTTACTATGTGTATATACATATATATTTATGTGTTACTATGTGTATATACATATATATTTATGTGTTACTATGTGCATATACATATATATTTATGTGTTACTATGTGCATATACATATATATTTATGTGTTACTATGTGTATATACATATATATTTATGTGTTAATATGTGCATATACATATATATTTATGTGTTACTATGTGTATATACATATATATTTATGTGTTACTATGTGTATATACATATATATTTATGTGTTACTATGTGTATATACATATATATTTATGTGTTACTATGTGTATATACATATATATTTATGTGTTACTATGTGCATATACATATATATTTATGTGTTACTATGTGTATATACATATATATTTATGTGTTACTATGTGTATATACATATATATTTATGTGTTAATATGTGCATATACATATATGTTTATGTGTTAATATGTGCATATACATATATATTTATGTGTTACTATGTGCATATACATATATATTTATGTGTTAATATGTGCATATACATATATATTTATGTGTTACTATGTGTATATACATATATATTTATGTGTTACTATGTGTATATACATATATATTTATGTGTTACTATGTGTATATACATATATATTTATGTGTTACTATGTGCATATACATATATATTTATGTGTTAATATGTGCATATACATATATATTTATGTGTTACTATGTGTATATACATATATATTTATGTGTTACTATGTGTATATACATATATATTTATGTGTTACTATGTGCATATACATATATATTTATGTGTTAATATGTGCATATACATATATATTTATGTGTTACTATGTGTATATACATATATATTTATGTGTCAATATGTGCATATACATATATGTTTATGTGTTAATATGTGCATATACATATATATTTATGTGTCAATATGTGCATATACATATATGTTTATGTGTCAATATGTGCATATACATATATGTTTATGTGTTAATATGTGTATATATATACATATATATTTATGTGTTACTATGTGCATATATATACATATATGTTTATGTGTCAATATGTGCATATACATATATGTTTATGTGTTAATATGTGCATATACATATATATTTATGTGTTACTATGTGCATATACATATATATTTATGTGTTACTATGTGTATATACATATATATTTATGTGTTACTATGTGCATATACATATATATTTATGTGTTACTATGTGCATATACATATATATTTATGTGTTAATATGTGTATATACATATATATTTATGTGTTACTATGTGCATATACATATATATTTATGTGTCAATATGTGCATATACATATATGTTTATGTGTTAATATGTGCATATACATATATATTTATGTGTTACTATGTGCATATACATATATATTTATGTGTTACTATGTGTATATACATATATATTTATGTGTTACTATGTGCATATACATATATATTTATGTGTTAATATGTATATATACATATATATTTATGTGTTAATATGTATATATACATATATGTTTATGTGTTACTATGTGCATATACATATATATTTATGTGTTACTATGTGTATATACATATATATTTATGTGTTACTATGTGTATATACATATATATTTATGTGTTACTATGTGTATATACATATATATTTATGTGTTACTATGTGTATATACATATATATTTATGTGTTAATATGTGCATATACATATATATTTATGTGTTACTATGTGTATATACATATATATTTATGTGTTACTATGTGTATATACATATATATTTATGTGTTACTATGTGTATATACATATATATTTATGTGTTAATATGTGCATATACATATATATTTATGTGTTAATATGTGCATATACATATATATTTATGTGTTAATATGTGCATATACATATATATTTATGTGTTACTATGTGCATATACATATATATTTATGTGTTAATATGTGCATATACATATATATTTATGTGTTAATATGTGTATATACATATATATTTATGTGTTACTATGTGCATATACATATATATTTATGTGTTAATATGTGCATATACATATATATTTATGTGTTACTATGTGTATATACATATATATTTATGTGTTACTATGTGTATATACATATATATTTATGTGTTACTATGTGCATATACATATATATTTATGTGTTACTATGTGTATATACATATATATTTATGTGTTACTATGTGTATATACATATATATTTATGTGTTAATATGTGCATATACATATATATTTATGTGTTACTATGTGTATATACATATATATTTATGTGTTACTATGTGTATATACATATATATTTATGTGTTACTATGTGTATATACATATATATTTATGTGTTACTATGTGTATATACATATATATTTATGTGTTACTATGTGCATATACATATATATTTATGTGTTACTATGTGTATATACATATATATTTATGTGTTACTATGTGTATATACATATATATTTATGTGTTAATATGTGCATATACATATATGTTTATGTGTTAATATGTGCATATACATATATATTTATGTGTTACTATGTGCATATACATATATGTTTATGTGTTAATATGTGTATATATATACATATATATTTATGTGTTACTATGTGCATATATATACATATATGTTTATGTGTCAATATGTGCATATACATATATGTTTATGTGTTAATATGTGCATATACATATATATTTATGTGTTACTATGTGCATATACATATATATTTATGTGTTACTATGTGTATATACATATATATTTATGTGTTACTATGTGCATATACATATATATTTATGTGTTACTATGTGCATATACATATATATTTATGTGTTAATATGTGTATATACATATATATTTATGTGTTACTATGTGCATATACATATATATTTATGTGTCAATATGTGCATATACATATATGTTTATGTGTTAATATGTGCATATACATATATATTTATGTGTTACTATGTGCATATACATATATATTTATGTGTTACTATGTGTATATACATATATATTTATGTGTTACTATGTGCATATACATATATATTTATGTGTTAATATGTATATATACATATATATTTATGTGTTAATATGTATATATACATATATGTTTATGTGTTACTATGTGCATATACATATATATTTATGTGTTACTATGTGTATATACATATATATTTATGTGTTACTATGTGTATATACATATATATTTATGTGTTACTATGTGTATATACATATATATTTATGTGTTACTATGTGTATATACATATATATTTGTGTTAATATGTGCATATACATATATATTTATGTGTTACTATGTGTATATACATATATATTTATGTGTTACTATGTGTATATACATATATATTTATGTGTTACTATGTGTATATACATATATATTTATGTGTTAATATGTATATATACATATATATTTATGTGTTACTATGTGTATATACATATATATTTATGTGTTACTATGTGTATATACATATATGTTTATGTGTTAATATGTGCATATACATATATGCTTATGTGTTAATATGTGCATATACATATATATTTATGTGTTACTATGTGCATATATATACATATATGTTTATGTGTTAATATGTGCATATACATATATATTTATGTGTTAATATGTGCATATACATATATGTTTATGTGTTAATATGTGCATATACATATATGTTTATGTGTTAATATGTGCATATACATATATGTTTATGTGTTAATATGTGCATATACATATATGTTTATGTGTTAATATGTGCATATACATATATGTTTATGTGTTAATATGTGCATATACATATATATTTATATGTTAATATGTGCATATACATATATATTTATATGTTAATATGTGCATATACATATATATTTATATGTTAATATGTGCATATACATATATATTTATGTGTTAATATGTGCATAGTGCATATACATATATATTTATGTGTTAATATGTGCATAGTGCATATACATATATATTTATGTGTTAATTTGTGCATATACATATACATTTATGTTTTAATATGTATATATACACATATTAACACATAAATATATCTGTATATAAGCATATACATATATATTTTCTGGGAATACACAGTTCCCATAGACCGCAATGTAAAGGCACTTTTCAGGGCCATTTTTTTTCTAACACCTCACTCCCACCAACTTTAACCCCAAAATACTGCATAATGCAGTACATTTATAAAAAAATAAAGATGCTGCCATCTTTATTTTTTAATACACTACACTAGACATTATTTTGTGGCCATTTGGGGCAGATTTCTTAAATAAACTAGAGATCAGATCTCTAGTTCATTTTATAAGTGCTAATCGCTACTGCAAGCTCGCAATAACCAGCTACTTGTAATGACTAATGATTTCACGTACGCAAATGGACACTTGTAATGGCTGATTAATTATTGCGCACCCACAAACGGGCAAATTTGCCCGTTTGCGGGCGCGCAAAATTTAGAGATCCACTTGTAATCTGGCCCTTTTTGTAAAAATTGTGTTTGTTTTATGCTCCCTAGAAATGCCAAAAAACAAACTCTGTAACCTAGGTTTCTTCCAAATGTTGCAAATTGCCTAAACCAACTATTGATTGATTGTAGCATTTTTGAGGAAAACCTAAAGAATTAGCTTTTTGTCCTTTCTAGTAAGTGTGGAACAAGAACAGTTATTACAGAGAAGCAACAGCTACGGTAATCATTTAGCTCAGGTTATAATTGTATGCAATGTTGATATTGAAATATTAGACAGATTTGGTAGAAATTAATAACTCTATCTATCTATCCACTTATTTATATTAGCAATCCATTATTCAGCACTACAGTTCTAAATATGCATTTATGGCACAATAAGTAACATTTTGTATGTTTATATGGCACTATTAATAATTATACTATGTCTAAAATAATAAGTAGTGTCGATTAATATAGATCAGCACTTCCCACTTGTTTATCTTTTCATACATTATGTCATGGTTTTGATTTTAACATCATTTTAAAAATGTTTTTCTTATTTATTTTTTTTTCATTAAGGAGGATCACACAGAGGAGAGCAAAGAATGAGTGGACCAGCCCCCATTATGAAAAGACAAAGGCTGGAACTAAATCTAGGGCAAAGAAATCATGGGATCCTCTGAACCTCTTTGAACATATGATGTGCAGAAATTATGGCCTAGATTTGGAGTTTGGCGTTAGCCGTGAAAACCAGCGTTAGAGGCTCCTAACGCTGGTTTTAGGCTAACTCCGGTATTTGGAGTCACTCAAAAAAGGGTCTAACGCTCACTTTTCAGCCGCGACTTTTCCATACCGCAGATCCCCTTACGTCAATTGCGTATCCTATCTTTTCAATGGGATCTTTCTAAGTCCGGTATTTAGAGTCGTGTCTGAAGTGAGCGTTAGAATTCTAACGACAAAACTCCAGCCGCAGAAAAAAGTCAGTAGTTAAGAGCTTTCTGGGCTAACGCCGGTTCAAAAAGCTCTTAACTACTGTACTCTAAAGTACACTAACACCCATAAACTACCTATGTACCCCTAAACCGAGGTCCCCCCACATCGCTGCCACTCGATTAAATTTTTTTAACCCCTAATCTGCCGACCGCCACCTACGTTATACTTATGTACCCCTAATCTGCTGCCCCTAACACCGCCGATCCCTGTATTATATTTATTAACCCCTAACCTGCCCCACACAACGTCGCCGCCAGATACCTACAATAATTAACCCCTAATCTGCCGACCGCAAAGCGCCGCCACCTACATTATAGCTATGTACCCCTAATCTGCTGCCCCTAACACCGCCGACCCCTATATTATATTTATTAACCCCTAATCTGCCGCCCTCAACGTCGCCTCCACCTGCCTACACTTATTAACCCCTAATCTGCCGAGCGGACTGCACCGCTATTATAATAAAGTTATTAACCCCTAATCTGCCTCACTAACCCTATAATAAATAGTATTAACCCCTAATCTGCCCTCCCTAACATCGCCGACACCTAACTTCAAACATTAACCCCTAATCTGCCGACCGGAGCTCACCGCTATTCTAATAAATGTATTAACCCCTAAAGCTAAGTCTAACCCTAACACTAACACCCCCCTAAGTTAAATATAATTTTAATCTAACGAAATTAATTAACTCTCAATAAATAAATTATTCATATTTAAAGCTAAATACTTACCTGTAAAATAAATCCTAATATAGCTACAATATAAATTATAATTACATTGTAGCTATTTTAGGATTAATATTTATTTTACAGGCAACTTTGTAATTATTTTAACCAGGTACAATAGCTATTAAATAGTTAAGAACTATTTAATAGTTACCTAGTTAAAATAATTACAAAATTACCTGTAAAATAAATCCTAACCTAAGTTACAATTAAACCTAACACTATACTATCATTAAATTAATTAAATAAAATACCTACAATTACCTACAATTAAACCTAACACTACACTATCAATACATTAATTAAATACAATATCTACAAATAACTACAATGAAATAAACTAACTAAAGTACAAAAAATAAAAAAGAACTAAGTTACAAAAAATAAAAAAATATTTACAAACATAAGAAAAATATTACAACAATTTTAAACTAATTACACCTACTCTAAGCCCCCTAATAAAATAACAAAGACCCCCAAAATAAAAAATGCCCTACCCTATTCTAAATTACTAAAGTTAAAAGCTCTTTTACCTTACCAGCCCTGAACAGGGCCCTTTGCGGGGCATGCCCAAAGAAGTTCAGCTCTTTTGCCTGTAAAAAAAACATACAATACCCCCCCCCCAACATTACAACCCACCACCCACATACCCCTAATCTAACCCAAACCCCCCTTAAATAAACCTAACACTAAGCCCCTGAAGATCTTCCTACCTTATCTTCACCATACCAGGTTCACCGATCCGTCCTGAAGAGCTCCTCCGATGTCCTGATCCAAGCCCAAGCGGGGGGCTGAAGATGTCCATGATCCGGTAAAAGTCTTCATCCAAGTGGGGCAGAAGAGGTCTTCCAACCGATTGAAGTCTTCATCCAAGCAGGGCAGAAGAGGTCTTCCATCCGATTGAAGTCTTCATCCAGGCGGCATCTTCTATCGACATCCATCTGGAGCGGAGCGGCAGCATCCTGAAGACCTCCGACGCGGAACATCCATCCTGGCCGACGACTGAACGACGAATGACGGTTCCTTTAAATGACGTCATCCAAGATGGCGTCCCTCGAATTCCGATTGGCTGATAGGATTCTATCAGCCAATCGGAATTAAGGTAGGAATATTCTGATTGGCTGATGGAATCAGCCAATCAGAATCAAGTTCAATCCGATTGGCTGATCCAATCAGCCAATCAGATTGAGCTTGCATTCTATTGGCTGATCGGAACAGCCAATAGAATGCGAGCTCAATCTGATTGGCTGATTGGATCAGCCAATCGGATTGAACTTGATTCTGATTGGCTGATTCCATCAGCCAATCAGAATATTCCTACCTTAATTGCGATTGGCTGATAGAATCCTATCAGCCAATCGGAATTCGAGGGACGCCATCTTGGATGATGTCATTTAAAGGAACCGTCATCCGTCGTTCAGTCGTCGGCCAGGATGGATGTTCCGCGTCGGAGGTCTTCAGGATGCTGCCGCTCCGCTCCAGATGGATGTCGATAGAAGATGCCGCCTGGATGAAGACTTCAATTGGATGGAAGACCTCTTCTGCCCCGCTTGGATGAAGACTTCAATCGGATGGAAGACCTCTTCTGCCCCGCTTGGATGAAGACTTCTACCGGATCATGGACATCTTCAGCCCCCCGCTTGGGCTTGGATCAGGACATCGGAGGAGCTCTTCAGGACGGATCGGTGAACCTGGTATGGTGAAGATAAGGTAGGAAGATCTTCAGGGGCTTAGTGTTAGGTTTATTTAAGGGGGGTTTGGGTTAGATTAGGGGTATGTGGGTGGTGGGTTGTAATGTTGGGGGGTGGTATTGTATGTTTTTTTTACAGGCAAAAGAGCTGAACTTCTTGGGGCATGCCCCGCAAAGGGCCCTGTTCAGGGCTGGTAAGGTAAAAGAGCTTTTAACTTTAGTAATTTAGAATAGGGTAGGGCATTTTGTTATTTTGGGGGGCTTTGTTATTTTATTAGGGGGTTTAGAGTAGGTGTAATTAGTTTAAAATTGTTGTAATATTTTTCTTATGTTTGTAAATATTTTTTTATTTTTTGTAACTTAGTTCTTTTTTATTTTTTGTACTTTAGTTAGTTTATTTCATTGTAGTTATTTGTAGATATTGTATTTAATTAATGTATTGATAGTGTAGTGTTAGGTTTAATTGTAACTTAGGTTAGGATTTATTTTACAGGTAATTTTGTAATTATTTTAACTAGGTAACTATTAAATAGTTATTAACTATTTAATAGCTATTGTACCTGGTTAAAATAATTACAAAGTTGCCTGTAAAATAAATATTAATCCTAAAATAGCTACAATGTAATTATAATTTATATTGTAGCTATATTAGGATTTATTTTACAGGTAAGTATTTAGCTTTAAATAGGAATAATTTATTTAATAAGAGTTAATTAATTTCGTTAGATTAAAATTATATTTAATTTAGGGGGGTGTTAGTGTTAGGGTTAGACTTGGCTTTAGGGGTTAATACATTTATTAGAAAAGCGGTGAGCTCCGGTCGGCAGATTAGGGGTTAATAATTGAAGTTAGGTGTCGGCGATGTTAGGGAGGGCAGATTAGGGGTTAATACTATTTATTATAGGGTTAGTGAGGCGGATTAGGGGTTAATAACTTTATTATAGTAGCGCTCAGGTCCGCTCGGCAGATTAGGGGTTAATAAGTGTAGGCAGGTGGAGGCGACGTTGTGGGGGGCAGATTAGGGGTTAATAAATATAACATAGGGGTCGGCGGTGTTAGGGGCAGCAGATTAGGGGTACATAGGGATAATGTAAGTAGCGGCAGATTAGGGGTTAAAAATAATATGCAGGGGTCAGCGATAGCGGGGGCGACAGATTAGGGGTTAATAAGTGTAAGGTTAGGGGTGTTTAGACTCGGGGTACATGTTAGAGTGTTAGGTGCAGACGTAGGAAGTGTTTACGCATAGCAAACAATGGTGCTGCGTTAGGAGCTGAACGCGGCTTTTTTGCAGGTGTTAGGTTTTTTTTCAGCTCAAACAGCCCCATTGTTTCCTATGGGGGAATCGTGCATGATCACGTTTTTGAGGCTGGCCGCTTGCGTAAGCAACTCTGGTATCGAGAGTTGAAGCTGCGTTAAATATGCTCTACGCTCCTTTTTTGGAGCCTAACGCAGCCTTTATGTGGACTCTCAATACCAGAGTTATTTTTATGGTGCGGCCAGAAAAAAGCCGGCGTTAGCTACGCGGGTCCTTACCGACAAAACTCCAAATCTAGCCGTATGATAGGAAAAAACATCATATACAGCAGAAAAAAAGTGAAACAAAGATTCTGAACTTTTTTTTCTGCTGAAATACATAGAGAGTAACCTTAATAAGATAACATTACCCATACAACAAATTATGTTAAAGAGAATGTATACCGGTTTCAATATAAGTTATGGTGAGTAAAAAAGATGGTTTAAAAAACACTCCACTGTGAGTATAGTAAAACACAATGAACCATTGTATAGTGCAACTGCACTTTTCTTCTACAGAAACCTAAAGAAGCTAATTTGCATACCCTTACCCAGAATCATCTGCTTCAGTAGACGACACTGTTGGTTCAGGTACTCTGTGAAAAATGTGTAATGATCCATTGTGTGTCCAAAATATGTAGAGACTCATTGCCCCAAAAACAAATTGGATACACAGACAAATATCAGTTCTAGCACTACACATTTACTATTGTGAAAGAATAAATAAAGACAAATGTGACCTTTTAGAGCACTAAACACAACATCATAAAAAAAACACAAACACGGAACTAAAATAATGGTAGTAATTACAGAGATCAAAATTGTTTAATGCCAGGAAATCACATTACCCTAGGGAAATGAGATGGACAAGTTTATACTGAGAGCTCCTTCATTTATTAAAATAACTCACATCTAACAACTGTGAAACAACTTACTCATAACTTACTCATAATGCTTAGAAGCTTAAACATTCTAGACAGGGTACCAACCTAGATTTGAACAGTTATGTGCATGAATGGTGTAATGCTGGATACCTCAAACACATTTCACAAGGAAGCAAAAAGTTTGATGAGGTCATTGTGTGAATATTGAACTACTAATTCTAACATCTGCAAGGAATCTAAAGCAAATAAGAGTCACAGATATGAGTTGCTTCAGTAGCATTTCACCCACATGCTACAGTAACATTTCACCAGAACTCAGTTGGGAGCTCCTGTGAGGACTGAACAAAGTCCCAAAACCTGAGCCAACCTTTAACTTAGGTGATTAAAAAGTCACATGATCAGTCACTTAGCAACATATTCTGTAAATAAAAGCATAACTCATGTAACTTTTTTTACATGTTAATTCTCAGCTATGTTCTGAAGCTGTGCTCTGTGCAGAAAGATATTGTTTAAGTTCTCCATAGTGTTATATCTTAAACACACACACATTTATGAAATTCCTGAGACACTATAAAACTTTTATTTATAAACAGAGGAGAGGAGAGTTAACAATTTACAATCATGCAGTATGTTCTTCACATTGTAAAGCAATAATAAAAGCTGCTAACTTCATAGAGCATTTTATTATTGCATTAATATCTCTTGTTAGTATATTGTTTAACCCCTGCAGAAAGGATAAAAAAGACCAACACCAGGACAAGGGTCATGATCTAAATTTGAAGAGTAATAGCTTCAGAAGTAATCCGCAAAGCACTTCTTCACAGAAATGGTGGTTGATTCATGGAATAAACTTCCATCAGAGGTGGTAAACGCAAACACTGTGAGGAACTTCATGAATGCCTGGGTTAAGCATAAATCTATCCTAGGAACTAATTAAGCTTACACTCTATAGGGAATAGGAGCGGACTTGTAGGGGCTAACGTTCTTATTTACTGTCAAAATCTGTTTCTACATTATGGGCTCGATTTATCAAGCCCCTACGGCTGCAAGTTCTCACAAGAACTTGCTCGCCGTTATTTATCAAGCAGCGGTCACAAGACCGCTGCTTCCCTAAGCTCTTCGCCACCTCTAAGGTGGCGAAATTCAATCTCCGCGGTCGAGTCCGACCGAGGAGATTGACAGCTCCTGCCCGCTCGTGATTGGCTGTGAGCGGGCAGGGGGCGGGATTGCACGCGAGCGCAAAATTGCACTCGTGTGCAATGTTGATTACCTGCGGGTAATTTTGCCCCACCGCAGGTGAGCTGAGGCATACAGGGGCGCGTATACGTGCCCCTGTACGCCTCAGCTTTGATAAATCTAGCCCTATATGTATATGCTACTACTTATTGGTTCACATTCATAGTAAGCCCCAAATCAGAGTGGCATCTGATCCAGACGTTAAGTTGTTGGGTACCAAGGGACATAAAGGCAATAATAACATTTTCTGAAAAATTATTTCATTACCATATTCCTTTAATAAAGCAGAGACATTTCTAGACACCAGAGAAACAAAATTGTATGTATGGTTTATTAATATTTTATTATTCTATGCTCAGAAATTATACTAAATTGTATCTTCCAGTTGTCCTGCAGATTACATAATGATTAGGGATGCGTGAATGTTTTGCAATATTTGAAAATTTAAATGAATTTTAACACATTTGTTTGTTCGTTAAAATTTTTATATGTTTACACAACATTCTAACATTCATTTTATGTAATAGTATTTCTAATGTTCTCTTTAAATGTAATATTCGATTAGAAATTTTCTAATTATTTGATTCGAATTATGCAATATTCAAATTAAAAAATTCAAATCTATAGATTTATAATAGTATTTCTAATGTTCTCTTTAAATGTAATATCCGGATTATGCAATATTCAAAATAGAAACATTTGAATTGATATATTTGTATTTATTATGTATCAATTTACTAAATTCCCTACCACATGAACTATTGAATTTCTGCATACTATGTTACATTGAATGTTACATTCGAAATGTTAAATGTGGATATTATGAACATTTGAAAATTTAAGTAAGATTCAATTACCGAATTTTAATGGATTTCATTCTTATCAACATTCGTTTGTCCAAAACGAATGTCGACTATTCATTCTACCAAACTAATTACACTTTTAGCACATTCACCCATCCCCAATAATGATTCTAAACTGAGAGATTACTGTCACATTTATATTATTTCTAAGTTTCTCTATGGGAATCCAGGGATTATCTAAACACTCAAACCAGAATGCCCAGATTCCATCAGATAATAAAAACCTCCTGAATTTTTTAAGACAGCCCCACGTATGCCTAAGTTCCACCTGCTCACACTTTATCCAGAAAACTATTTCAGAAGTATTGGTGAGCTATCTCAAGAGTTATTTATTAATAAAAAAAATTGCTTAGAGCAATATATATTAACTGAAATAACAATCTATTCTCTGATATAAGTATTATTTCTTTATTTGGTAAACCATCAAAATCACAACTTATCAAGGGTTTACACAATATATAGTCAGGTTTAATACTCTTTTAAAGAAACTCAGCTTGCATATATTGTACATTTAGGCAAAGCTACCTTATGTGTACAGTTTGTTTCTTGTTTTTGTTTTATCTGTATTAAAAACTACAAAAGGACTATTATATATTTATTAAATTCTCTTTACGTTTCTATTGAGGACATTTAAGCAGTTATAATAAAAGGTGTTTCTAAGTTTATAATATCTGTATGTATTAATGTAAAGAAAAGTGTAAGACATAATATAATAAAGAATTGTTTATATCCTAACTCACAGCTACTCATTGTTTACATAGATAAATAAAGCCCCCTGCTTTGTTATAACTTGTATATGTGTGTACTCGCATGACATTTGCCTAGTGTTCATGTTATGTTGTATGTTGAATATTATTTCCTACATATAAGGTTTTTCCATGCTTTAGTATTTTACAATCTGACAGGTGACTATGCACAGATTGAGTGATCTTGACCGTCTCAGTTTTTACTAAAACCATTTAAGGTCTGAGATTATATGCAAAAACTCACTATCTGTGCTTACTCACTTGCAGCATTGGAATTAGATTATTAATACTTTATGTGCTCTAGGAAGTATTTAACATTTTAGTTCTTACAAACTGCTTGTCATTTCGTATGGACCGGTCCTAATTATCTATTAATATATGTGAACATATTTTGTTCTGTTGTGTTAACCACGACTTTCTTCATCCAGTGTTACTGGGTGTTGCCATTCTGATGACCCTGCGCTCGACACAGTGTTAAAATAAACGTTACCCTGATAAAATCCAAAAAACTGTTGTTTAAGTGTTTTTTCAAACTATTAAAAGAGTGCTGAATTCCCAGTCTTTGTAGTGATTTTATTCTAAATTACTTTTTCTTCTTTGTTGCTAGTGAATAATTATTTAATGGGTCTGCACCAAAATATTGACTAAATTACCAAAATAAATGTTCTTTATATATTAGTTGGTCTTCCTATTAGAATATCTAGATAATCTAGAGTGTTCTGCAACACTTTTAGAATTACAAGCAAATTTTACGTCCATTTTCCTTTTTAATAGATAAATAAATGTTAAGTAAATTGTCACAATAATATGTCACCATTGATATGTGTTAGTAAAAATCCAATTCATATATAATCCACAGTATTAGCCAGTACTCTCTGTGAAATCCATACATCTACATCTATCTATCTATCTATCTGAAATATACCAAAGCGCCGCCCTGGTGGAGGCTGGGTCTATAAGTGAGACAATGTATAAGTGCCAAAGGTTACAATGGTCATCAAATGCAATTTATTAGACAAATAAGTTTAAAACAAATAGTTTAAAAACATGGATCTGTTTAAAAACAACAATAATATTTCAATACAGTGGGCATAAAAACAATAAAACATTAAGCATTAAGACAAGTGGACCTGCAGGTTCCAAATGTCTAATACACAGAATATCTTGGTTATAAGCAGTGTTAATGTTAGCAGTCACAGGTGGTAAAAAACAGTTATTATAATGGATGGCTCACAATATTGTGTTTAGTTATGTGTTTAACATCAAATTCCCTAAACCATAAACGAACTGCAAAACTAAAACAGTGGAAAAGAGAATACAAGAAGTGAATTCAAGAAGTGAATTTATATGGGTGTGAGTTGTCAAATATCCAAACTAGTGGAAAAAATATTCATCATAACCAAACTAGTGGAAAAAATAATCAAGACTGGTGGAAAAAATAATTGAAAAATAAACGTATTCAAAACCAGAATTCAAAGTCCAAAAAATGAAAGTCCAAAAAGTACAAAGTCCAAAAAATTATAAATCCAAGGTTCAAAAATACTCCAAACTAAATGTTCAAGGAGTGACAATATGATAAATCTGTGTTCAAATGATAAAATCCGTGTGTAGTGTGTGGTTAGTAAAAAATAATAATAATAATGTGTCCTTTAAAACAAAAGAAAAAATAATGTGTCTTTTTTAACAGGGTAAGGCAGAAAAACCAGATAAAAATGATATAGGCATAAAAAATGTTAAATAGTGGTATAGATGTCCCAACTTCAATGGTGTGTGTAAATAGCAGCTTCCATGTTCTGTATAGGAGTGTTGTGTGATCTTCTTTGGCGTAAAAAATAAGTTTCAGACGATATTTCTAAGCAGTCCTTCTGTAAAAGGAGAAATATATAATGGTATAGATTGTTTTAAAAAAGTCTTGATAAAGGTCACTGTTAGACCGAAACGCATCGACTGGTAAGCATATTTTCAAGTTTATTACTTTTTTAAAACAATCTATACCATTATATATTTCTCCTTTTACAGAAGGACTGCTTAGAAATATCGTCTGAAACTTATTTTTTACGCTAAAGAAGATCACACAACGCTCCTATACAGAACATGGAAGCTGCTATTTACACACACCATTGAAGTTGGGACATCTATACCACTATTTAACATTTTTTCTGCCTATATCAGTTTTATCTGTTTTTTCTGCCTTACATTATTATTATTATTATTTACTAACCACACACTACACACGGATTTTATCATTTGAACACGGATTTAACATATTGTCACTCCTTGAACATTTAGTTTGGAGTATTTTTGAACCTTGGATTTATTATTTTTTGGACTTTGTACTTTTTGGACTTTAATTTTTTGGACTTTGAATTCTGGTTTTGAATACGTTTATTTTTCAATTATTTTTTCCACCAGTCTTGATTATTTTTTCTACCAATCTTGATTATTTTTTCCACTAGTTTGGTTATGATGAATATTTTTTCCACTAGTTTGGATATTTGACAACTCACACCCATATAAATTCACTTCTTGAATTCACTTCTTGTATTCTCTTTTCCACTGTTTTTCACGATATTGTGAGCCATCCATTATAATAACCGTTTTTTTATCACCTGTGACTGCTAACATTAACACTGCTTATAACCAAGATATTCTGTGTATTAGACATTTGGTACCTGCAGGTCCACTTGTCTTAACGCTTAATGTTTTATTGTTTTTATGCCCACTGTATTGAAATATTATTGTTGTTTTTAAACTGATCCATGTTTTTAAACTATTTGTTTTAAACTTATTTGTCTAATAAATTGCATTTGATGACCATTGTAACCTTTGGCACTTATACATTGTCTCACTTATAGACCCAGCCTCCACCAGGGTGGCGCTTTGGTATATTTCTGATTGATTTTCTATTTTCACAGTTGACAACTTGGTGTTAACATATCAAAGCCAGAGGTCTGTATTTAGCAGGCACTAAGTGTATAACACTCTTTATCTATCTATCTATATTTTGTTTGACTTCCTCTGGATTGATAAATGTCTTTAACTGCATACCTTAGATCAGAGGAGATCTAACCATGATTAATTTGATGAACTCAACCAATATATAACTATTTATAGAATAAATCTAGAAGCAGTTGAATAGGCTACCAAGCAAATGAGTGTAATATAGCAAAAAAAAACAACAACATAAAAGTTATAATAAATTATGTAACATTACTGAATAACTATATAAGTACAACTGGATCTTTCAATTCCCTTGTTTTAACTTTCAATAGACAAAAAAAAATGAAGAAAATAATGTAATCCTGTTAAAGGGACAGTATACACTCATTTTCATATAACTGCATGTAATAGACACTACTATAAAGAATAAGATGCACAGATACTGATATAAAAATCCAGTATAAAATGGTTTAAAAACTTACTAAGAAGCTCTCAGTTTAGCTCTGTTGAAAATATAGTAGGAAAGCCCACTGCAAGTGGGAAATAAGACACCCCCCCCCCTTCTTTTGCATATGAAAAGACCCTTTACACAAACAGGAGCAAGCTGGAGTAGGCAGCTGACGGTATTCTCATAAAACTTTGGGGCTTGGTTAGGAGTCTGAAAATCAGAGCAATATTACTTAAAAATAAGCATAAACTTTACATTTAAAAAAAAAAAAAACTTTATGGGCTATATAAATAGATCAGCTACAAAACATTTATGCAAAGAAAAAATGAGTGAATAATGTCCCTTTATGGTAATTTTCATTCTCAAACTAATATGTCAATTAAGTACTCACACACTTCAATGCTCAGACATGCTGGATTATACTACCAGGCATCAGTTTCACATAAATTAGACTGGAACTTCAGTATATAGATTAAAGATTGATTAGAATAATTTAAAACAAAACATGGGCCACAATATTTAGATATGGGGTTAAAATCTAGATTTAATTTATTCTACTAGTTGAATAAACTGCATGATTTAGTGGGTGGGGTGTATGGAGGGAAGTGGAATTTTTATTTCGGAAATCCCAAAGTGATATCATACTTCTGGTAGCATAAAGAAAAGAAAAAAAAAGAGCTGCATCTATAACTACTAATAAAATATGAATATAAGGGTATTTACATCATAAAGGGAAATAATGTGATTGACATGATATGTATCACTTAAAATGCTACATCTTTCAGTAAATTAAGTGTTTTCTTGATGCACACTTGGCTCATATTTTCAATTAAAGGTAGGTTGATACTGCCATTTTTTATCCATTGTATTCATCTCCTTGTCTTTTAAAATATCCACCAAACAATGACCTAAAGGGACTTTAAAGTCAAAATAAAACTTTCATGATTTGGATAGTGCATGCAATTTTTAATAACTTTTCAAGTTACTTCTTTCTCTTGATATACTTTGTTGTTAAAGGGACACTGAACCCAGATGTTTTCTTTTGTGATTCAGATAGAGCATGACATTTTAAGCAACTTTCTAATTTACTCCTATTATCAAATTTTCTTTATTCTCTTGGTATCTTTATTTGAAATGCAAGAAAATAAGTTTAGATGCCAGCCCATTTTTGGTGAACAACCTGTGTTGTCCTTGCTGATTGGTGGATAAATTCATCCACCAACAAAAAAGTGCTGTCCAGGGGGGCGGAGCTTGCCACGCAACATGGTGGTCACACTCTTTCAGAGCTCTGCAGGTCGAGTGCTATTTATTTAACTTTTTTTCATATATATACCTTTATTTTTGCCCTATATTCTCCCTAACCCTTTGGAGTACACTTTCCCTGGCTTTTGGGGGCCGAAATCAGCTGAACTTGCCCAGGTAAGAAGTGTGTACTGATCCTCTCTAACTACAACGGCTCTGAGCTACGAGTACATGGGACTTCCGGTCCGGACACCAAGGACCTCGTGGGCGCCTCTTTGAGCGTTAATCTACACTCCCGGCATCTGCTTGCCATTATCTTCTCCAACACACATATTTCCATCCTCCCACCAGCAGTATTAACCCTGCCTGAGACGGTGAACAGCACGGTGCCACACAGGGGAGATTTGTAGGGGAAATATCTGAGGGCTCTCTGACAAGCGCTGTCTTCATAGCAGGAGCGCAGATCGTGTTGGCTGGAGCTGCACAAACTTACCCCTTCCTCCTTGTGGCCTCACCGCAACTCTAAGGAGCCTCAGCTGGAACCGGCTTATCACTACACAGCCACCCTGTCAGACCGAGCAACTCTACAAACACCGGAGTCACACGGAGGCTGCCCTTTTATTACCGGAGGGGGTAAGACTTTATATGTTTATCCCTGCTTCACTGATTTAACTTGATCAGGGGACAGTGCATCCTAAAACTTCAATCTAGCCCTACTGTTTTAATTGCGGTCCACACCGCTGGGCTTAAAGAGACAGAAGCTTCCCTATATATTATTAGCTCCATGTGGCTAACCACAGTAACTGGCTGTATAGGCTCCGGGTTATGATTAGAGGCCTACTTATTTCCTGTGCACCCTCCACTACAGACCCTGCTCCCATTGCTCACTTTCTAGACTTTGTGAGGAGGGATTGTTGACTGACTACTTTATGAAACTGTATCCCCTCATATGGATTTTAAGACCTCCACATAGGACTTTACATTCTCCCTGAACCTTGATCTCCCATCAGCCCTTTCAGAGAGTGTTTCCGTTTTCTTCAGTTGACCAACTACAAAAATATACACCTTACACAAGAACCTTACATACTAATACAGAAGTTGCTATGAAATACAGTCTCTGAGATGCAGGCTTTAAAAGTACCCAGTTACGGTCACACTCTCTCCCTTCTATTAGATCAAGGCTCCTTAACACAGCGGCTACCTGTTCTCTCTCCCTCCCCTTTCCCATCGGCCCTCATTGCCTATGGGTCATATCCTATAATCCCTTTTTCCTTACTTGCTCGGCCGAGAGCTACTTCCCCGGGAGAGAGACAGCCACCCATCTGCTCTTAACTGTTTTATTAAGATTGGAGAAGAAGAGTGAAGAGTTGGAAAGAGGAGAGGGAGGAGGTCGAGTGAGGAGAAAAGGGATCGTCTTAGGACAAATTCCTGATTTAAAGCTAATTATCCACAGCAGCATGCAGGGCTAAATCCCCTTCGCAGGGGGGTGCTGGATCTATTTTCCCTGCTCACCATCCTAACTCAGAGTCTCGCCCATCTAGGCCTGGGGTGCAAGTTTTGACATCTGTTGCTTGCCCCACAAGCTATGGCCCATTCGCAGAGGAAAAAGCAGAAACATAGTGGCCTCCCAAAACGGACTCTCTCAGATAATTTTTCTAATAAAAATTCATTTGAGCAAGATATGTCAGACGACAATTCAAGGGACTCAACTGTATCCTCTAAAGGCCTTTCTAGAGCCCTATCTCACTCTACTGAGAGGCCTGCTCACACCTCTTCATCCATCCTGGAATCTATTAAAGAGTTATCGAATAAGATGGACTCCCATTATTCTTCATTGAAACAAGAGCTCAAGATTTCAGTCTCTGAACTAAAGAGAGACATATCCTCGCTTGGAGAGAGGATGGAGTCGTTGGAAAAGAAACAAGAAGATCTAAACTTAGACCATTGCAACCTCCTAGCCTACACCCAATCCGTTGCTGAGATGATTACAGATCTAGAGTCCAAGATTGTGGATCAAGAGGACAGATCGCGCCGTAACAATCTCAGGATAAGAGGTATCCCTGAGGACGTTGGCCCAGCTGACCTCTCTAAACATCTCCAGGCTCTATTTACGGAGCTCTTAGGGCCTACGACAACTCAGGAAAATCTCATTGATAGGGCACATAGAGCTCTCAGACCGAGAAACTCCCCATCAGGCTCGTCTAGGGACGTTATTGTCCGTCTACATTATTATACATTTAAAGAGAGATTACTCAGAGCATCATTCCAGAACAAGAATTTGAAAGATCCATTTAAGGCTATACAGATTTTCCTGGATTTATCTTCTCACACCTTATCCAGAAGATGGTTGTTTCAACAAGTGACCCAATGTCTTCGCAACAATAATATCAAATATAGGTGGGGATTCCCAGTTAAGCTCTTTTTTCAAGTTGAAGATTCCTCATACACCATTTCCACCCCGGAACAGGGTCTCAAGTTACTACAATCTCTGAAGCTCCTGCTCCCCTCCAATCAGCCTCATACTCCCCTTGAAAAGCCTGAAAAGCCTGAGAAACTCAATGCCTCAGCCCCTATCTGGCGGCCTTTACCTCAAACGTTCAGCTTTCATGCCGCAAGGAGAGACTCCTCACTACCCCCCAAGGGGCCCTAATTCATAATGATGAGGATTAATTCATCTGAATTCTTTTCTTAGAGTTTTGCATGTCTTGAATACGTTTACTTTTTCCCCTATTATGTTTCTTTGCTATGTTATTAACAGTTTTCCAAAAATATCTGATGCTCGAGGACTTTAAGAAGATGTGGACTTTTCGGGAGAGGTTGGGTAACGTAATGTAATTTTTATTATTGTTGTTTTACAGTTAACTTTACCTTCCTGATTCTTTTGCGTGTCTAGTCTTTATCACCCACCATAAATGGAAATCTGATAGTCTTAATGTTAGGTATCTATTCCAATTACCAGGACTTAGGCCCCCGCCGCTACCTACACTCTAACTGAGATAACTTAGTCACAGACACATAGATTTAGATCTAGGCATAACTTCTATCCACAACTCCTGTATGAAACTGGTGGGTCCTTCTCCCTACGAACAGTAATTGGGGTCCTTAAATCTGAATAATAGCGATTACTTCACTGCTCACTCCACACCTCCTCTAATCGTAGAATGTCACATATTTTTTAGGGAAGTATTTGGGATCCCTTATTTTTCTCATGCAGGTCCCCTCCACCTCTCACATTTTAAATAGGACAGTTTAGTCGTGGACACCTAGTTCTAGATCTGGACATAACTACAGCTCACATCCCCCTTACGAAACCGATAATCTCCTCCCCCCTATACATAGTAATTTGTGCCCTTAGATTAGTTTTATACTGGCTATCTCACCATTCCCTCCACACCTTTCCTTGTCATTGAAAATAACATATTTTTAGGGTAATAACTGGGACCCATCATTTCTCTCATACCAAGCTTGCCTACTGTACACTTTGGAGGTCCAGAAGACCTTGTTTTACATCACATATATTTTCCACAACAGGTAGCCCTCACCACACTCACTGGTTCCTACCTCATCTGTTTATCTAGGTTTTTAGTGAATGTATAACTATGCAAAACTACTTAGAAATGTTTTGAATTTGGTTTGAAGTTTTGTAAAAGTTCACCTCGTCTAACCTGAATTGTTATGTTTATTGTCAACTGTTTACCACTGTTAATCAGTGGCTAGATCCCTCCTTGCTCCTCCTTGCTTTTTCCTCCCCAAGCTTACAAACGTTAGGAAGAGTGGGGGGCTGACTCCGGCACCCCCCCTCCTATCTTATTACTGCCCCACCCTACCCTTATTCTTACATAAGGACAGCCTCAGTTGGTAACTTGAGTCCTAAGTAGCTATTTTCTTCCCTATAGACATCTCCCTTTTGGTTTTTAATTTTATACCGACCCCTTAGCACTTGGTCTACCTCTAACATCTGGGATTTTTCTTTTCTTCTCTCCTTTTCTATGTGACGCACCACATAAAATATCGCTTTCGCACCTCGCCAGCAACTCCCACCCCCCCATACCCCTCCTTTCCCTTATTATACGAGCGGCTCTTGCCCGCTGCAACCCCTATCCCAGCTCATCTTATGCGCCATTCAAACAATTCCTTTGATTCATCATTAAACTCTCATAGTTTAGGACTTTGCCTAACTAAGGAGGTTAAATCCCTCTCGACACCCCTTTCATCACCATACAACCCCTTTTTCTCTCACAATGACGCAACTCCACCTTTTGACCCTTAACGCACAAGGTCTCAACTCACCTACCAAACGTAGTCTCCTGCTAAATATGCTTCATCGCTCTAAAATAGATGTGGCCTTCATTCAGGAAACACACTGGCGTACTAACACAGACAATATATATACTTATAGAAAGTTCCCTACAGTGATTGCTGCATCTTATACCTCTAAATCCAGAGGGGTTGCGATTTTCGTTAGCTCCTCTTTCGCTTATGAACCCATTTACATTGAACGAGACCCGCAAGCTCGTTTTCTCATTCTAATTTGTAAACTTAATAATAAATTATTTACTTTGGTGAATATTTATGCACCCAATTTGGGGCAAATCAAATTTTTCAGACAACTACTGGAATCAGTGTCAGCTGTGACTCAGGGTGAATTAGTGGTGGGACTTTAATCTTGTTTGGGACTCATCGGTGGACAGATCGGGCCCTAAGATATCCTTACCTGAGAGGGCATTACACCCCCTTTCAGTTGCCTTCCAAAACCTATTTAAACAGTACAATCTATACGACGTGTGGAGATCCCTGCATCCGAGGGGGTGGGAATTCACCTTTTACTCTGCTCCACATAGATCCTACACTCGGATCAATTTCTTCTTTCTTGGATCCCACCTCCTTGAAACTGCCACAGACGCGAAAATCTCGACTATTTCTTGGTCAGATCACGATTCTTTAACTATAACCCTTGGCGAGCACTATCCTCATACCTCGGTATTTACGTGGCGCCTTAAAGACTTTCTCGTCACTAACCCGGCATTTAAAATAGAAACTCAGGAGGTCATTACTGACTTTCTGGCAAGAAACGACGTTCCGCCAATGTCAGTGGAGGTACTGTGGGCCACTCTGAAGGCATACCTCAGAGGATTCTATATTGCGAAGGCTACTCAAGTGAAGAAAGCTCAAGGGGATTCCCTTGTGTCCCTCAATTGCCAACTCAGATCTTTGAAAAGCAAACTATCTGTCTCTTATACTATTCCTTTAAATACCCAAATTACAGATATTTCTAAACAGATACGAACATTAGAAGTTTATAAAACTCAATCCAACCTAGAAAAACTTAAGCAAATATACTACTATAAAAGTAACAAAGCCTCCTCGTTATTAGCAAGGAAATTAAGAAACAGAACAGCCCAAGCTAAAATATCCACCATCAATTCGAGTAATGGCCCAGTGTCTTCCCCGAGAGCAATAGGTGAAACCTTTAAGGACTTCTACTATAAACTCTATAATTTAGAATCCTTTGGCCCTACGAAATTACTCACCTCTGACAGCATTCGCCAATAGTTACAAGCCCTGAACCTCCCACACTTAGACCAGTCAAGCATCTCTGATCTTATTTCCCCAATTTCACTTGAAGAAGTTCAATCGGGCATCAGGGATCTCAAAGTAGCCAAATCACCAGCTCCGGGCGGCTTTACAGGGCAATTCTACAAGACCTACGTCTCTCTGATCTCCCCTATTCTCTGTAGAGCTTTCAATGAAGTTAAAAATAAAGGGCATTTTCAGAGTGAGTTCTTAGAAGCAATGATCACTACCATTCTCAAGCCCGGTAAGGATCCATTGGAGTGCGGGAGTTATCGCCCGATCTCCTTGCTCAATATAGACACTAAACTCTACGCCAAGATTATCGCAAATCGCTTAGCTAAAATTATTCCCACTCTGGTCCATCCGGACCAAGTGGGCTTCATCCCTCAAAGAGAGGGTCAAGCAACAAGATGCATTCTTGACATCTTGATTGAAGGGGCAAGAGGTGAGACTCCCATGCTCACCCTGTCATTGGATGTTGAGAAAGCTTTTGACAGGTTGAGATGGGAGTACCTTTGGGAAACCCTACGTGCCTTTAAACTTCCAGAAGAATTTATATTCTCGGTACAGGCACTTTACTCTAATCCGGCGGCCAGAGTTAAGGGAGTTGGCTTCCAGTCTAGCGGTTTTGTAATTACCAATGGGACGAGACAGGGTTGTCCTCTCTCCCCACTCTTGTTCACTCTCTCCATTGAGCCTATGGCGCAAGCTATTAGAATGGACCCGGACATTACAGGGTTCCCGGTCCGGCTATCTCAGCATAAAATCTCCTTGTATGCGGACGATGTCACGCTTTTGCTTACTAACCCGTCCACGTCTCTCCCAGCTTTTTTCAGGGTACTCACCCAGTTTAATGCTCTGAGTCATTATAAGCTTAATCTGTCTAAGATGGAAGCCTTATATATTAACATCTCTCCACACGTACTGATGTCTTTGCAGAGAAAATTCCAATTTCAATGGTCGCCTAGCTCCATTAAACTGCTAGGTATCTACCTCAGCTCATACATCACCACGGTAATTTCTAAGAACTACGCGGATAGACTCCCCTAATGGAGAAAACTTCTAGACTCTTGGGACTATCGTGAAATTTCATGTACAGGTAGGATTGCTGCCATTAAAATGTCCCTTATTCCTAAAATAACCTATTTGTTTCGATCACTTCCGATCAACGTCTCCAGGCCCATCCTCAATAAGCTGCAGAGCTTGATCACTAGTTACGTCTGGAAAGGTAGAAGACCCAGGACCTCCAGACAAACTCTACAGAGGACCTGTGATAGGGGGGGACTCAGTTTACCAAATATTATTTTGTATTATCAAGCGGCCCGGTTGAC
Organism: Bombina bombina; assembly: GCF_027579735.1. Lineage (NCBI taxonomy): Eukaryota > Metazoa > Chordata > Amphibia > Anura > Bombinatoridae > Bombina > Bombina bombina. The sequence goes on from NC_069499.1 coordinate 1,035,643,443, forward strand.
CCATCTGATGAGTTGGGGTCATTACGAGAGTTTAACCTCCTGGAGGGAGGTTGAGCGATTTCTCCTCCCTTCAGCTCTACGATTAATAGATTTGCCATGGATTCCGTCTCACTGTAGGAAAAATCTTCACATTACCCATCCAATAATCATGGATACTCTGCATTTTTGGGAACAAACCAGATATCTACCCATGGTCGCCCCTCACCCTTCTCCAAGACAAACTATCGCTAGTGCCCTCTTTTGCCTTCCTGATTCCCATATCTCCTGCTGGAGAAATCTTAATGCTACCTATATATCGGATCTATATGACCACACTAATGAATTATCCCACAATGCAGTATGTGGCAAAATATGCACTCCAACGTTTCTGAGATTTGAAACTTTGACTTTGCTCTATAATACGATCATGGGGATTTCCGAGAAAGAACCTTAGAGCAGCCACGGTGTGGGAGCAGAGATGGTCACAATCCCATAAGTTTAGAGGCACTGTCTCCTTCCATTATGACATTCTACTTAACCCCTCCTCTCAACATAAAATCTCTCAACATATAGCTTGGGAGAAGGATTTGAACTTCACGGCTGATACGGATTCCTGGTATAGAGAACTAATTTTTACTAAGAAGTTGCTACATTGCTCGACCTTATGGGAGCTACACTATAAGCTTACGGTCCGTTGGCACTTAGTCCCGGCCACATTACATAAGATATACAACAACCATCCTCCCACTTATTGGAGAGGTTGTGGACAAATAGGAACCCAAGCTCATATCTGGTGGTTTTGCCCTAAGATAACACCAGTCTGGACCCAGATCTTTGACATCTTGCACTCTTTAGGTATCACCTCCACCCTGGGCCCACAAACTTGCCTTCTTCATCTAGACTTTCCGACTCTATCTCAAAAATCTCTGGCCATCTACGTACTCATGTCTGCTAAGCTAGAAATTGCGAAAGCCTGGAAACTCCCCACTCCCCCTTCCATCGCACAGATTATAGTGACTGTTAACTTCCTCTTAAGAATGGAAGCATACTCTTACTCAATGCAGGACAAATTGGACTCCTATTATGAGATCTGGTCACCCTGGAGCAAAAAATTCCCCTCCTGAAATTGGTAGATTTACATTTCTATATCCCCCCCAAGCCGCTGCCTCCCCCCTCTTTCCTACCTCTTTTACTGGTTTCCCTACCTCGCACACTCCTTCAGTTCTCATAAACTTTGAGAGTTATTATTATTTTTATTATTATATATTAAGATATTATATATTGTTAAGATGTTAAACAGAAATTGAGAAAAGTTAAGTTAGAAAAGTGACATTTCTGTGAAGTTAATATAGAGATATCTGAGATTACTGTCTGCTTACTCTATCCCACCTTTCATATGTCAGGGTGTGGGAAGTCTTTGTTTAGTTTTTGTTAAAAAATTATTGAGCAACTGTACTTCTAACTGACTTGAATAGCTCACTGCTGTTACTCGTTTAATGATGTCTCTTATTTATATGTGTTTTAGTTTGTACACAGAGTTGTTACGCATCCTTGTTATTTTTTGAATTTTCTCAATAAAAATTATAAAAAAAAAAAAAAAGTGCTGTCCAGAGCCTGAACCAAGAAAAAAGATTAGATACTTTCTTTTTCAAATAAAGATAGCAAGAGAACAAAGAAAAATTAATAGGAGTAAATTAGAAATCTGCTTAAAATTGCATGCTCTATCTGAATCGCAAAAGAAAACATTTGGGGTCAGTGTCCCTTTAACCCCTTGAGTGCTAACGATGGCTCTGAGCCATCGCAGAGATCCCCACTCTGGTGCTAATGACGGCTCAGAGCCGTCGCTAGCACTCTCCCACCTTGAGGGAGATCTGGGGGCTCCCACCCCAGCGATCGTGCTTGTAGAGTGACAGGCATCGCCGGGGCTTCCCGTTTTGCTTGGTGACGTCACGCACAATAACGTGATGACGTCACCGCGCAACTTTATTTATACTTAACAATGTTAAGTATAGGAGCAGGGGGAATGCTGCTTAGAAGCCTGTATCTCAGGCATCTAAGCAGCTACAGACCCCCAAGACCCACCATTGGAAAGGTAATCCCCCAACAGTGTAAGTCTTGGGGGTCTGAAAAAAATAAAAAATAAAAAGTAAAAAAAAAATTGTTCAAAAAATAAAAAAAGATAAAAAAAATATTAAAAAACTTAGCACCCAGGTGGGAAAGTGCTTAGCACTCAAAGGGTTAAGCATTCAAAGGTAGGCTCAGAAGCAGCAGTGCATTATTGGGAGTTAGCTGGTGATTGCTGGCTGCATATATATTCCTATTATCATTGGCTTATCAGATATGTTTAGCTAGCTCCCTAGTGTATTGTTGATCTTAAGCCTACTCTTTAACAAAGGATACCAGGAGAATAAAGCACCTTTGATAACATTTAAGAAGTTCTTTAAAATTCTATGCACTGAATAATAAAAGCTTAATTTTTACTGTACTGTCCCTTTAAAGTTAAAATAAAGTAAAAATGATATTCTCATGATTCAGATATTATTAAAAATTCTAAACATTTTTTAATATCAAATGTATTTCTCTGTGTATCCTTTGTTGAAACGTTTCTCCTTTTTATGAAAGCATAATGAGGTTGGCTCAGAAGTGTGCACATTTCTTTATGTATAATATTGTTAAAAACTTTGTTGCAAGCACAGCTTCCATATACAGTGGCATCCCTAGAAATTTCTTCTTGGGGGGCACTTCCAGAATTCCCACCAGTGACTTGAGGGCTAGGCCTCTACAAGAGGGTAAACTTGGCATGTCATGGGCAGGGCCAGGCATATCATGGGCGTCAATGAGACATGTCATGGGCAGGATTGGATGTGTCATTGACGGGGATGGGCTTGCAGCTGGCAGGTACCTGGACTGAGTGGTGGTTCGGAAGTCACCATTGAGGGAGCACATAATTATCTAGGGCAGCCATGATAATTGAAGTAAACTGGATTTGTTTCTAAGTTGTGCACACACTGTCTGAATCATGAAGCTTTTTTGACTTCCATACATCTTTTCAAGTTGATTTTAAATATAAAAAGTACTCTCGAAAGGTCTAACCTTTTGCCCTTCTAATATGCTCAATAAATTTGAGATGACTAAGGGTATACAATTATTTTCTCGCAAACTACTGTTAAAAATTATGTATTCTAATAAAAATGATCCAACTTGGACCAAGGAAGATTTAGAAACATTACATGATCTGGAAGAATTACTAGGTGATAGTGAACCTGATCATCAGCCCTACATTTGGAAAAAGGACTTGAAACCTAAGTCTACTTACACCCCTCCTCTATCAATATCTCCCCAAGTAGAAGTATTCTCTCAAACTGTCTGTAGTAAAATAGAACAATTACCTATTTATAATTTTAATCACAATCTCAAATATTCTAAAAAAATTGCATTGAATGAAATTAAGTCATGGACAGATACAGTAATAAAGGCCTCAGACAAAGAATATGTAGCTGAAGCTATGGCACAATTGACAAATCTTGACTGGTACAAAAGACTTATGCTAAATCCACACTCAGAATATTTAGAACAATATAATAAAATCATTATGCAAACTTGGAATAATAAAATTATCACCACAGGAGAGAAAAACTTCCTTCTTAAAAAAAAAAACCTCTGGCCACAATTTACTTTCTACCAAAATTACATAAAAATATTACCAAACCCCCAGGAAGACTTTTTTTTGGGGTCTATTTATTAATGTGCGAGTGGACATGATCCGATATTGCGGATCTGTCCGCCGCACATTGATAAATGCCGACAGCATACGCTGTCGGCATTTATCATTGCACCAGCAGTTCTGGTGAACTCCTCTGGTGAACACCTCCCCTTGCAGATTCGCCAGCAGGGGGTGTCAATCAACCCGATCGTATTGGATCAGGTTGATTTCCGGCGATGTGTGTCCACCGCCTCAGAGCAGGCGGACAGGTTATGGAGCAGCGGTCTTTAGAAAACAGAAAGAGAAAAATTACTTCAACCTAAAGATAAAAATAATTCAACGAACATACCCAGATTAATAACTACATATAATCAACAAATGCATCAAGTTGTGAGTATATTGAACAATAATTGGCACATCCTTCAAAGTGACCCTGCACTTAAACAAGTAATGGGGGAAAGAGTAACCACTGGATATAAGAGACCACACAATTTGAAAGATCATTTGGTAAAAAGCCCTTACATATATATTCCCCCAAAAAATGACAGAGATCCTGTCATGTACCCTTGTGGTACCCGTTCAACTTGTCCTTCAGTCAAAAAAGGAAATTCAATTTTAGACAAAAATGGAAGAATCCACAAATTACAACAACATTTCACATGCAGATCTACTGGAGTCATTGATGTACTTTACTGTCCATGTAATAAGGCCTATGTAGGCATGACAACTAGGGAAGTACGAGTCAGAATCTTGAAACATATGAATAATATCAAGAATGCAGAAAAAGATCACAAAAGAGGCAAAACAATTGCCAGTGTGGCCCAACATTTCCTCTTAGAACATCAAAGTAAACCAAAACAATTAAAATTTACAGTGATACAAAAAATCTCCCTGGGAATAAGAGGGGGCAATTTGGAGAACCTGCTTCTAAAGGCTGAATGTAGATGGATATATTTACTGGATACATTCCAACCTAAGGGTCTAAACGAATACAACAATTATTATGTATATTTATGAATTAAACTACAAATAATATGCTTTATTAAACATCATACACACAAAAGAGTCTCTCTTTATATTTGTCATTGTTCACCATTTATACACATATGTCAATACATATTGTAATGACCTTTTTTTATTAGTTGCACGTTTTTAATCCCTTTAAACTAGTATTGCTTGTTGTTACATGAAAATGTCACATTTAGCACTTTCACTTTTTATGTCTCAATCCCTACTCACATTACCATTTCACTCTCATGTTTGTTACTCCACAGTCAAGACCTCACTAGTTTATAAGTATTTATCTTAAGATTGATGTCCTATATTTATAATTGACAGAATTATCACCTTTTAAACATCCCCAGTCTTAACATTCTAAGCACCATTGACTCTATACTGTGTTACTTTATACTTACAAACATGTTTTAGCATGAATATATATATATATATATATATATATATATATATATATATATATATATATAAAACAAAGAATATGAGATGGCGCAAGAAATCAGCTAGTATATGTTCATAAATGTAATAATAGATATAGGATTACAAAAGTGCCAGAGAAGAGAGAAATGTACCTCCAAACATATAACTCTAAGCACTATAGAAAAAAAAAAAAAAAGGAAATTTTTATATATATATATATATATATATATATAAAAGTGGGTATCACAGTTCCAGAAGAAGAAAAAATGCACAAAATCCGAAGATCTTCTTCACAGTATCCCCTATCAGATGTGCACTTACTTCTAAGACCCTCAATCAAATGAGGTAAGGATGTAGCAGAATTCACAAATGGGCTAGGCGCCTCCTGTAGTATGGATCAGGTGAGTGGTCGTGGATTACTGGTCATATGCTGAATCTTATCACAGAAATTGTAACCCAGCTCTGTATGGATTCTCCCAGGTCCAATGCTTAGTGTGTAGGCAGAAGACTTCCCTAAGTAGAGAATTAGTAAGATATATATCATGCAGAATCAAACTACTACATAATTATATTTCGATTACAACATGGAGCCCTATGTATTTTTATAGATCTTATTATCTTACCATGGAGTCCTATATATATTTTTATAGTTATTATAGATCTTATCATTATCTCAATTTTTAATGAAGGTTGGGGGTCTTTGAAATTTTAGCTGTCTAGTAGTGTATATATACCATGTCAGTTCTTTTGTCTATATGAAACTCCTATGTGGATATATATTTTTTCATATAAATTAGTTAGCATATGTCACTATATATTTATGCTTTTATATATTTTTAAACATATTTAATATTTATAGACCTTTTATTTGATGGTAGGGAATTTGAATAAATATTTTTCCATTTCCCCATGTTTTTAATTTTTTTTTTTTTTATTAATTATTATTTAAAAAAAAAAAAAAAAAAAAATGTGCCTTCCACTATTTTTATTCTTTTAAATGGTGTATATATGATGAAATAATCAGATTATCATAGAGGCATATATGATATGATACGCTTCTATGGTAATTCTATTTGCACTGCTCTCGGTCTGACACATATGACTTAATGCTTCCAATTGGAATACGGGTAGTGGAGTACGATATGTATCCCTATGACAACAGTCAGTAGAAACAACTTGGCCTTTAGAGCGTGGTCACGTCTAACCGGAAGTGACGTTTTTTGCGCTTCACGGAAACCGGAAGTCACGTTTGCGTGTCAGACCGACGATCAGCAGGAAAACTTGTAACAGGAATCACTTTATGGGCTATTTAAGGTGAGTTTAGTGTCTAGTCTAGCACCTCTGATGAAGAAGGGAAAAACTACTAAAACCCTTTGAAACGCGTAAGGAAGATTTAATAATAGACTGTATCCTCTTGTATACATTGGATCGAGTGGTGCTACTTATCTCTCGGATCAAACTGTGTATCCTGGGGTATTGTTGCCCTTCTATTTTTGAAGGTTGTGGATATACCTTTAATGATGTTATCATACCTCATACCTTGAGGATTTTAAATGTGAGTTGAAAATTGTTTGCTGTGTGTTTTTAACGTTACTATTAAAACGGTATTACACTATGCTCTGTCTTTCTGTTTTTTTCCACTCATATGGTTACCGGAGCTGAAAGTCTTCTGCCTACACACTAAGCATTGGACCTGGGAGAATCCATACAGAGCTGGGTTACAATTTCTGTGATAAGATTCAGCATATGACCAGTGATCCACGACCACTCACCTGATCCATACTACAGGAGGCGCCTAGCCCATTTGTGAATTCTGCTACATCCTTACCTCATTTGATTGAGGGTCTTAGAAGTAAGTGCACATCTGATAGGGGATACTGTGAAGAAGATCTTCGGATTTTGTGCATTTTTTCTACTTCTGGAACTGTGATACCCACTTTTATATATATATATAAAAATTTCCTTTTTTTTTTTTTTTCTATAGTGCTTAGAGTTATATGTTTGGAGGTACATTTCTCTCTTCTCTGGCACTTTTGTAATCCTATATCTATTATTACATTTATGAACATATACTAGCTGATTTCTTGCGCCATCTCATATTCTTTGTTTTATGTTTTTAGTATTGGAAGTGTTTAGGGACGCTTCTGTTTTCTCTGAGACTAGGCTGCTTTTTTGACTTCCATACATCTTTTCAAGTTGATTTTAAATATAAAAAGTACTCTCGAAAGGTCTAACCTTTTGCCCTTCTAATATGCTCAATAAATTTGAGATGACTAAGGGTATACAATTATTTTCTCGCAAACTACTGTTAAAAATTATGTATTCTAATAAAAATGATCCAACTTGGACCAAGGAAGATTTAGAAACATTACATGATCTGGAAGAATTACTAGGTGATAGTGAACCTGATCATCAGCCCTACATTTGGAAAAAGGACTTGAAACCTAAGTCTACTTACACCCCTCCTCTATCAATATCTCCCCAAGTAGAAGTATTCTCTCAAACTGTCTGTAGTAAAATAGAACAATTACCTATTTATAATTTTAATCACAATCTCAAATATTCTAAAAAAATTGCATTGAATGAAATTAAGTCATGGACAGATACAGTAATAAAGGCCTCAGACAAAGAATATGTAGCTGAAGCTATGGCACAATTGACAAATCTTGACTGGTACAAAAGACTTATGCTAAATCCACACTCAGAATATTTAGAACAATATAATAAAATCATTATGCAAACTTGGAATAATAAAATTATCACCACAGGAGAGAAAAACTTCCTTCTTAAAAAAAAAAACCTCTGGCCACAATTTACTTTCTACCAAAATTACATAAAAATATTACCAAACCCCCAGGAAGACTTTTTTTTGGGGTCTATTTATTAATGTGCGAGTGGACATGATCCGATATTGCGGATCTGTCCGCCGCACATTGATAAATGCCGACAGCATACGCTGTCGGCATTTATCATTGCACCAGCAGTTCTGGTGAACTCCTCTGGTGAACACCTCCCCTTGCAGATTCGCCAGCAGGGGGTGTCAATCAACCCGATCGTATTGGATCAGGTTGATTTCCGGCGATGTGTGTCCACCGCCTCAGAGCAGGCGGACAGGTTATGGAGCAGCGGTCTTTAGAAAACAGAAAGAGAAAAATTACTTCAACCTAAAGATAAAAATAATTCAACGAACATACCCAGATTAATAACTACATATAATCAACAAATGCATCAAGTTGTGAGTATATTGAACAATAATTGGCACATCCTTCAAAGTGACCCTGCACTTAAACAAGTAATGGGGGAAAGAGTAACCACTGGATATAAGAGACCACACAATTTGAAAGATCATTTGGTAAAAAGCCCTTACATATATATTCCCCCAAAAAATGACAGAGATCCTGTCATGTACCCTTGTGGTACCCGTTCAACTTGTCCTTCAGTCAAAAAAGGAAATTAAATTTTAGACAAAAATGGAAGAATCCACAAATTACAACAACATTTCACATGCAGATCTACTGGAGTCATTGATGTACTTTACTGTCCATGTAATAAGGCCTATGTAGGCATGACAACTAGGGAAGTACGAGTCAGAATCTTGAAACATATGAATAATATCAAGAATGCAGAAAAAGATCACAAAAGAGGCAAAACAATTGCCAGTGTGGCCCAACATTTCCTCTTAGAACATCAAAGTAAACCAAAACAATTAAAATTTACAGTGATACAAAAAATCTCCCTGGGAATAAGAGGGGGCAATTTGGAGAACCTGCTTCTAAAGGCTGAATGTAGATGGATATATTTACTGGATACATTCCAACCTAAGGGTCTAAACGAATACAACAATTATTATGTATATTTATGAATTAAACTACAAATAATATGCTTTATTAAACATCATACACACAAAAGAGTCTCTCTTTATATTTGTCATTGTTCACCATTTATACACATATGTCAATACATATTGTAATGACCTTTTTTTATTAGTTGCACGTTTTTAATCCCTTTAAACTAGTATTGCTTGTTGTTACATGAAAATGTCACATTTAGCACTTTCACTTTTTATGTCTCAATCCCTACTCACATTACCATTTCACTCTCATGTTTGTTACTCCACAGTCAAGACCTCACTAGTTTATAAGTATTTATCTTAAGATTGATGTCCTATATTTATAATTGACAGAATTATCACCTTTTAAACATCCCCAGTCTTAACATTCTAAGCACCATTGACTCTATACTGTGTTACTTTATACTTACAAACATGTTTTAGCATGAATATATATATATATATATATATATATATATATATATATAGATATAAAACAAAGAATATGAGATGGCGCAAGAAATCAGCTAGTATATGTTCATAAATGTAATAATAGATATAGGATTACAAAAGTGCCAGAGAAGAGAGAAATGTACCTCCAAACATATAACTCTAAGCACTATAGAAAAAAAAAAAAAAAGGAAATTTTTATATATATATATATATATATATATATATATATAAAAGTGGGTATCACAGTTCCAGAAGTAGAAAAAATGCACAAAATCCGAAGATCTTCTTCACAGTATCCCCTATCAGATGTGCACTTACTTCTAAGACCCTCAATCAAATGAGGTAAGGATGTAGCAGAATTCACAAATGGGCTAGGCGCCTCCTGTAGTATGGATCAGGTGAGTGGTCGTGGATTACTGGTCATATGCTGAATCTTATCACAGAAATTGTAACCCAGCTCTGTATGGATTCTCCCAGGTCCAATGCTTAGTGTGTAGGCAGAAGACTCCCCTAAGTAGAGAATTAGTAAGATATATATCATGCAGAATCAAACTACTACATAATTATATTTCGATTACAACATGGAGCCCTATGTATTTTTATAGATCTTATTATCTTACCATGGAGTCCTATATATATTTTTATAGTTATTATAGATCTTATCATTATCTCAATTTTTAATGAAGGTTGGGGGTCTTTGAAATTTTAGCTGTCTAGTAGTGTATATATACCATGTCAGTTCTTTTGTCTATATGAAACTCCTATGTGGATATATATTTTTTCATATAAATTAGTTAGCATATGTCACTATATATTTATGCTTTTATATATTTTTAAACATATTTAATATTTATAGACCTTTTATTTGATGGTAGGGAATTTGAATAAATATTTTTCCATTTCCCCATGTTTTTAATTTTTTTTTTTTTTATTAATTATTATTTAAAAAAAAAAAAAAAAAAAAATGTGCCTTCCACTATTTTTATTCTTTTAAATGGTGTATATATGATGAAATAATCAGATTATCATAGAGGCATATATGATATGATACGCTTCTATGGTAATTCTATTTGCACTGCTCTCGGTCTGACACATATGACTTAATGCTTCCAATTGGAATACGGGTAGTGGAGTACGATATGTATCCCTATGACAACAGTCAGTAGAAACAACTTGGCCTTTAGAGCGTGGTCACGTCTAACCGGAAGTGACGTTTTTTGCGCTTCACGGAAACCGGAAGTCACGTTTGCGTGTCAGACCGACGATCAGCAGGAAAACTTGTAACAGGAATCACTTTATGGGCTATTTAAGGTGAGTTTAGTGTCTAGTCTAGCACCTCTGATGAAGAAGGGAAAAACTACTAAAACCCTTTGAAACGCGTAAGGAAGATTTAATAATAGACTGTATCCTCTTGTATACATTGGATCGAGTGGTGCTACTTATCTCTCGGATCAAACTGTGTATCCTGGGGTATTGTTGCCCTTCTATTTTTGAAGGTTGTGGATATACCTTTAATGATGTTATCATACCTCATACCTTGAGGATTTTAAATGTGAGTTGAAAATTGTTTGCTGTGTGTTTTTAACGTTACTATTAAAACGGTATTACACTATGCTCTGTCTTTCTGTTTTTTTCCACTCATATGGTTACCGGAGCTGAAAGTCTTCTGCCTACACACTAAGCATTGGACCTGGGAGAATCCATACAGAGCTGGGTTACAATTTCTGTGATAAGATTCAGCATATGACCAGTGATCCACGACCACTCACCTGATCCATACTACAGGAGGCGCCTAGCCCATTTGTGAATTCTGCTACATCCTTACCTCATTTGATTGAGGGTCTTAGAAGTAAGTGCACATCTGATAGGGGATACTGTGAAGAAGATCTTCGGATTTTGTGCATTTTTTCTACTTCTGGAACTGTGATACCCACTTTTATATATATATATAAAAATTTCCTTTTTTTTTTTTTTCTATAGTGCTTAGAGTTATATGTTTGGAGGTACATTTCTCTCTTCTCTGGCACTTTTGTAATCCTATATCTATTATTACATTTATGAACATATACTAGCTGATTTCTTGCGCCATCTCATATTCTTTGTTTTATGTTTTTAGTATTGGAAGTGTTTAGGGACGCTTCTGTTTTCTCTGAGACTAGGCTGCTAGGTACCTTTGGCTAGTGTGAAGTATATAGGGGTCCTGCAGTAACTTCAGGGTGGTCTTGTATCTGTATAATTGCGCTATAGGGTGAATTGGGGACTGCTGTCCTGAATTCATATCCTCTTTTTCTGTATCTTGTATCCTTATTCCTACGGCAGCATATTTATACATGTGACTATATCTATATACTGTTATAATCTATTTTTTGACCATGAGTGAATCCATAGAGTTTGAATATGGGGCCTATTTTGACCCTATAAATAAGGCTAAGAAATTGTCCATAGGTGAAGAAAATGAGATCCTTAATCATAATCTTAGTATTACTAATCCCAAGCATTTATTTGAGAAGCTGGAAAAGCTCACTAAAAAACAATTGCTTAATTGGCATGATTGTACAAACTTGGAACGTTATGTAAAATATAAAATCATACCTAAAGGTCTAAAATTTGAAAAAGTTGCTATTATGGATCCTGCTGAAGTTGAGCTTTTATCTGAATGGGACAGTAATCTAGAAGAGATCTCATTTAAACTTATGGACATCTTAATCAGATATAGACAAAAACAAGTTGCCATGACTACCACCCAAATTAATGACATTAGGGTAAGGCTTAACAATTTTAAAGGGGACCTCTATTACAAGGAGTTAGATGTAACAAATAAAAAGAAAATAGAATTATTTGAAGCTAAAGTAGAAAATAAAAAAAGAAACAAATTCCTAAAAGATTACAAGTTGAAGAAACAAAATGATGAGGAATTAACTAAATCAGTACCAGGTTATGATAATATAAGGGAGGGGCCAAGTGAAGGCATAAATGAGAATTTGAATGATATGGAGGATCAGGTATTCCATGAAACAGGGAGAGAGGACCCCAAAGAGGGAGGCTCGAATTGGGAGTGGACAGATATTTATTCACCAGATTATAAGGCTGATGGTACAATATGGAGAGATAACTCTAATATTGAACCACATAAAAATAAAAATAAAAATATACAAAACAAAAATAAAATTTTTAGAAATATTGATAAAAATAAAAATGATAATTTAGGGGGAAATTTGAATACTCTTAAAGATCTTCCAAATACCATTGGGAATAAAGCACCACCCAATAGAATACCTAATAAACAGATTAACCATATGAAACGTATGGGGAATGAATTTAGAATGCAGGGCCATATAAACACACAGAAACAGAAGAGACATCAGAAATTTGAAAATAATAGAAAAGGTAGACAAGACGAGCAGACTTTTTTAGGTCCACGTATCAGGGAGTACCATCAGAGTCCGCTAAGACAATATCAAAATTACCCACCCACCCCGTTATGGAGAAGACAAAGCCAAAAAAGAGGCTTAGAAATAGATATAGGGGATGTAGAGCGGGGAAACTGGTACGAGCAAGAAAATTCAAAAAGAAACAGAATGAATCCAGAATGGGATTATTGAAAAGTGTCAAAATATTCAACCTAACTGATAAGACTTTTTCGGAAAATGCCCTTAATCTATTTAGAAAGGGACTATCCTTTGCACCTACCAGGGGACCTAATCCATTCTCCTTGTATATTGACTTGCAAAAATTTGTAAGGAAACTTACTTTAGACAGACATTTTGCTAAAATTCAAAAGGATTTAGAAATAAAACCTGAGAGTGGGGCTCCAACTACCCTTGATAAAGAAGACCTCGAAACTGTACGGGTCTTAGAGGAACTTGGAAGCAATAATGATCAGCCCCAGAGTGATATAAATATAGAACAAGGGAATGATAAAATAATATATAAACAGTTTACAAATTTAAAACTACCATCTACGTTTTATCCAATAGCTTCAAAAGGACACTATATACCGGTATTTGAGAGTCTGGTACGTCAGGAATTTGATGATTACTGCAAAAGATACAGAATCAAAAAAGACAATCTAAGCAGGAAGGACAAGGCTGAATTGAAAATCCTGTCTGAAGATGCTAAGATTGTGGTCAGAGAGGCGGACAAAGGTGGGGGGGTCGTAATCCAAAATAGGGATGAATATGTAAAAGAAGCCAAAAGGCTTCTAGATGACTGTAATACATATGAAAAACTACAAAATAACCCTACTAAATTATTTGTACGACAGTACTCCCACCTATTGGACAATGCTAAATATAATGGAATCTTAAATCAAGATGAACTCTTGTTCCTTGATAGAGGGGAGCCTAAGACAGCTCTCTTTTATCACCTTCCAAAAGTTCACAAAGATTCCAAAAACCCGCCTGGGAGGCCTATAATAGCAGGAATTGATTCACTTACATCTCCATTATCTGAGTATGTGGATCACTTCCTGCAGCCTATCGTACCAAAAATTAAATCCTTTATTCGGGATACACCTGACACTATAGCAAAGATTACCAAAATAAAATGGGAGGATGATTACATATGGGCCACCATTGATGTTACGGCCCTTTATACAAATATTCCTCACATATTGGGGATTGAAGCAGTGGGCCACTGGTTGGAAACTTTAACCAATTTGACAGAAATTAAACAATCCTTTCTAAAGGAAGCTATAGGCTTTATTCTAGAAAAAAACTATTTCTTATTTGAGAATGAGTACTATGTACAGGTTGGCGGTACTGCTATGGGCACTAAATTTGCCCCTAGCTACGCCAACCTGTACATGGGATACTGGGAAGAACAGCACATTTGGCAAAATAATCCCTATTCCAATAAAGTGATTACTTGGTTAAGATTCATAGATGATATTCTGTTAATCTGGAAAGGGGGGGAAGAAGAACTACTCCAATTCTTTGAATATCTAAACACCAACAATATGAATCTTAAATTTACTGAAAAACATAGTAAAGATGAAATAGAATTTTTAGACCTCTTGCTATTTCAGGACCAAGGATCAATAAAAACCCGTCTATTCACGAAGGAAACAGATAGTAACGGGTACATACACGCGTCTAGTGGACATCATCCATCTTGGATTAGAAATATCCCAGTGGGCCAACTAGAAAGAATTAAAAGGAACTGTACAGATTATAGTGACTTTGAGAAAGAATCAAAAAAGTTGTCCCAAAAATTCTTAGAGAAAGGATATAAACAAAAGTGGATAGATAGAGCCCGAAATAAGGTAGAAGATAAAACTACTAGAAAGGAGATAAACAATTTTGAGAAAGTAAAAAGTGAGGGTAATCGAAGAAATGGGAATACAAGTTTTATATCAGTGTACAATGAGGGATCAGAAGGGATTAAACAGATCCTAAGAAAACACTGGTATATCCTACAGAAAGATGACCTTTTAAGGGACAAAATAGGGACAATACCTAATTGTATCTTTAAGAGAAACAAAAACTTGAAAACTATTATAGCTCCCAGTCAGCTAAAGGAACTAAATAATAAGGATAACTGGCTAAATAAAGGATCTGTGGGATTCTATAAATGCAATAGACTCAACTGTATCTCCTGTGACCACATGTACTATGGAAATAAACCATCCAGAATTATTGATTCTACATCAAATGGGAAACAATGCAAGATTAACAAATTGGTAAATTGTAGGACCACCTTTGTAGTCTACCTACTTCAATGTAGTTGCAATTTTCAATACATAGGCCGCACTACTAGGCCTTATAAAAAGAGGCTGTATGAACATGTCAACAACATTAAAGAAGGTCTTAAATCACATAATCTATCGGATCACTATAGAATAAAACATAACCAAAACCCAGGTTGTCTTAGGGGTACCATTTTAGAACATGTGGTGGTTGGAAAAAGAGGAGGTGATAGGGAAAATTTATTAAGACAGAGGGAAACCTTCTGGATCCATGCCTTCAATACGAGAACACCTGCAGGGCTAAATATAGATATTGATATTGCAGCCTTTTTGTAAATCTGTCCCTATCTCCCCTTCAATATGAGAACACCTGCAGGGCTAAATATAGATATTGATATTGCAGCTCTTTTGTAAACCTGTCTCCATCTCCCCTAAGTAGAGAATTAGTAAGATATATATCATGTAGAATCAAACTACTACATAATTATATTTCGATTACAACATGGAGCCCTATGTATTTTTATAGATCTTATTATCTTACCATGGAGTCCTATATATATTTTTATAGTTATTATAGATCTTATCAGTATCTCAATTTTTAATGAAGGTTGGGGGTCTTTGAAATTTTAGCTGTCTAGTAGTGTATATATACCATGTCAGTTCTTTTGTCTATATGAAACTCCTATGTGGATATATATTTTTTCATATAAATTAGTTAGCATATGTCACTATATATTTATGCTTTTATATATTTTTAAACATATTTAATATTTATAGACCTTTTATTTGATGGTAGGGAATTTGAATACATATTTTTCCATTTCCCCATGTTTTTAATTTTTTTTTTTTATTAATTATTATTTATTATTTAAAAAAAAAAAAAAAAAATGTGCCTTCCACTATTTTTATTCTTTTAAATGGTGTATATATGATGAAATAATCAGATTATCATAGAGGCATATATGATATGATACGCTTCTATGGTAATTCTATTTGCACTGCTCTCGGTCTGACACATATGACTTAATGCTTCCAATTGGAATACGGGTAGTGGAGTACGATATGTATCCCTATGACAACCGTCAGTAGAAACAACTTGGTCTTTAGAGCGTGGTCACGTCTAACCGGAAGTGACGTTTTTTGCGCTTCACGGAAACCGGAAGTCACGTTTGCGTGTCAGACCGACGATCAGCAGGAAAACTTGTAACAGGAATCACTTTATGGGCTATTTAAGGTGAGTTTAGTGTCTAGTCTAGCACCTCTGATGAAGAAGGGAAAAACTACTAAAACCCTTTGAAACGCGTAAGGAAGATTTAATAATAGACTGTATCCTCTTGTATACATTGGATCGAGTGGTGCTACTTATCTCTCGGATCAAACTGTGTATCCTGGGGTATTGTTGCCCTTCTATTTTTGAAGGTTGTGGATATACCTTTAATGCTGTTATCATACCTCATACCTTGAGGATTTTAAATGTGAGTTGAAAATTGTTTGCTGTGTGTTTTTAACGTTACTATTAAAACGGTATTACACTATGCTCTGTCTTTCTGGTTTTTTCCACTCATATGGTTACCGGAGCTGAGAGTCTTCTGCCTACACACTAAGCATTGGACCTGGGAGAATCCATACAGAGCTGGGTTACAATTTCTGTGATAAGATTCAGCATATGACCAGTGATCCACGACCACTCACCTGATCCATACTACAGGAGGCGCCTAGCCCATTTGTGAATTCTGCTACATCCTTACCTCATTTGATTGAGGATCTGATAGGGGATACTGTGAAGAAGATCTTCGGATTTTGTGCATTTTTTCTACTTCTGGAACTGTGATACCCACTTTTATATATATATATAAAAATTTCCTTTTTTTTTTTCTATAGTGCTTAGAGTTATATGTTTGGAGGTACATTTCTCTCTTCTCTGGCACTTTTGTAATCCTATATCTATTATTACATTTATGAACATATACTAGCTGATTTCTTGCGCCATCTCATATTCTTTGTTTTATGTTTTTAGTATTGGAAGTGTTTAGGGACGCTTCTGTTTTCTCTGAGACTAGGCTGCTAGGTACCTTTGGCTAGTGTGAAGTATATAGGGGTCCTGCAGTAACTTCAGGGTGGTCTTGTATCTGTATAATTGCGCTATAGGGTGAATTGGGGACTGCTGTCCTGAATTCATATCCTCTTTTTCTATATATATATATATATATATATATATATATATATATATATATATATATAATTTCTCTGTAACAATAATTTGGTGGCAATTTTACGTTAATAAACTCTGAGTAAATTCCACACTCATACATCTTAGAAGTACACAATATAACTGACATTTAATAAAATCGAACATCTTTGTATGACTTATACAATGAAATTATCATATACCAAGTGTTAGTTGTTTAGTAAAACTTGTAAATAATATATTAATTTAGCAATTAATGGCAGCAAATATATATTCATCTAATGTTCAAAATCCATATGAGATAATCTATTTACTCACTGATACATTTAATATGAAAGTCTGCTATAATTTGCTAATTTTGTGTTCAGATTTTACAAAACCATGATTATCCAATAATACGCTGTCATATCTGAAAGCTATACTTTGATAGGTAACATTCATTCACACACTTTACAAATTCACAAAATAATAATCCTTTGTAGTTCTCTCTACAGATATGCAAACGATTACATGCAGTTTAGAAATAATCAGTGATATATTTAGTAGAATTCTAATGTAAGAATGCAACGAAGCTATTACTGACAGTAATCTTAGCCGAACAAACTATTAAGCGTGAAAAAGATCATACAATCATTGGTGACTCGCAATAGTACCATCTCGCTTATTGGCCCATGTAACGTTGCTGTTATGCCCAATTTCATTGGCTTATTATATGGAACTGACAAACGCAATAACTCATGACTGATTTCTAAGATGTATACCAGGATCTAATCTGTGTTAGGAGGTGGGAATTATATTGAGATATAAAACGCCAACTCCGGCGGACGCGTATCCCTCCGAGGAAGCGTTATGTGAAACGCGCGTCAGGGGCACTCTCTCAAGATCATAGTACCTCTCTTTTAATCGCTTACTAAGTTGTACTTTATGGAATAATAGCTACCTTGACATTTCATTAGAGTAACTGTAATTTAAGATCCCGTTATAGAAGGAGCTTTATGCCAGACTAGCAATTTCAATAGTCCTTAACATACTTTAGCAGCCGCACTGTATGTGATTCTGAGATAAGATACCTTACAAAAAATTGATTTAGCTAGTACTGTCAATAATGATTGTACTGTTAAAGGGACATTAAACCCAATTTTTTTCTTTTATGTTTCAGATAGAGAATACCATTTTAAACAACTTTCTAATTTACTTCTATTATCTAATTTGCTTCATTCTCTTGATATTCTTTCCTAAAAAGCATATCTAGATAGGCTCAGTAGCTTCTGATTGGTGGCTGCACATAGATGCCTCATGTGATTGGCTCACCAATGTGCATTGCTATTTCTTTAACAAAGGATATCTAAAGATTGCAGCAAATTAGATAATGGAAGTGAATTGGAATGTTGTTTAAAATTGTATTCTCTATCTGAATCATGAAATAAAAATTTTGGGTTTAGTGGCCCTTTAATATTTGTCAGTGTCTCCAGCAACACTAAGAACACAGTGCCCATTGCTTTGACAAGTTATTTTTCTCTGTAGATTCAACTTTTGTTTGAAAATAAAAAAAAATAGCTGGAAACAGGCGTCAAGTAAAAAACCTACAACACAGTTAAATTGACATTGTAGTACATGTAATGACATCCTCTAATTAGTTATAGAGTGTAATTTTAGCATTAACAACCCTGCAAATCTACATATTTAACTTCCATAGAGGGATTAAACACATAGCGAAAGTACTGCTTGAGAGCCCCAGAGAACTGCTGGTCCTTAGCAGACACATCCAGCAAGGCAATCATCAGCGGCTGAGTTGGTAGTGCCAAAAAAACATGTCATTTTTGCACTGTAATGACCCCTTATAGTGATATCTAGTTAGTGAAAACAAATGAATATGAAAGTGCATAAAAAACAAACAGATTTACACTATATGAGATATATAAAAGAAAGGATGCAATATGTATTTCCTTTACAACACTTGTTTGTGTGAAAACCAAACGCAGGTGTTCACATTCTTTAACAGAGCAGAAAAAAAGAAAAGTATGAAATTACTGATGCATTTTCTTCTACTTTCACTTTAACTTAATACAATTTTAGTTTTGCAGCCAAAAACAATGTTGTATATAATTTCCGAGAACAAGTTTTGCCCATTTCCTGCTCACCCTTTCCTGTCTGAACTTTCAACCCTAATTAACTGTTTTTTATGTTCAGGATATGTTTACTGTAGAATTGAACTCTTTTGCTGCTAGAGATGGCTGAATCAAAACAGGTTGAAGTAGGTTCAGTTTATCAAATTATATAATTTAAAGGGAAATTCTAAAATAAATATGACATGCTCTGATTTTTTAGTGTCACGCCGTTCCTCCGTGATCATAGCCGTTGCTATGATCACGGTGTGACTCGCACTCCGGATACTATGGCGTGACGTCATCGCCGCATGCCGTAGTATCCGATGTCGCTCTAGATTCACCAAAAAAAAAATGACGTTTTTGCGTGGGATTTCTATAGCGCTGCCATTACAATTTGTGCAGTGAGGCTAAAATGCTTGCGTTCCAGCCTATACCAACACGATCCATTGCGCAATCTGAGACCAGTAGTTATAAGTTTTACGCAACAAAACTGTAACACAAAACTCATAACTAAAGTGTTACAAAGTACACTAACACCCATAAACTACCTATTAACCTTTAAACCGAGGCCCTTTCGCATCGCAAACACTATATTAAACTTATTAACCCCTAATCTGCTGCTCCCAACATCGCCGCCACTAATACAATTTTTTAACCCCTATTCCACCGCTCCTCGACATTACCGCACTATAATAAAGTTATTAACCCTTATTCCACCGCACCCCAACATCGCCCATACTATAATAAAGTTATTAACCCCTAAACCTCTGGCCTCCAACATCACCGCCACTAATTAAACCTATTAATCCCTAAACCACCAGGCCCCCACATCGCAAAAAACTAAATTAAACTATTAACCGTTAAACCTAACAACCCCCTAACTTTAAATTAAAATTACAATATCCCTATGTTAACATAAATAAAAACTTACCTGTGAAATAAAACTAAGTTTAAACTATATATTAAACTAACACTACTATTATACTAAAATTAAAATAACTACAAATTAAATAAACTAAAAAACATAACACTACTAAAATAATTTAAATCTACAATTACAAAAAATAAAAAATACTAAATTACAAAAAATAAAAAACACTAAATTACAAAAATAACAAACACTAAATTCCGAAAAATAACAAACGAAATCTAACAAAAACTTAAGCTACCCATTGCCCTTAATAGGGCATTCAGCTCTTTTTTTATTACCCTGAAAGGGGCATTTAGCTATTTTAAGATAACCCAAACCCTAATCTTAAAAAAAAAACCACCCAGAAAAAGTTTAAATAAACCTAACACTATCCCCCGAAGATCCACTTAGAGTTTTTGAAGTTCGGACATCCAGTTGGCGAGAAGTCTTCAACCAGGTGGCGAGGTCTTCATTCAGGCAGCAAGGTCTTCATCCATCCAGGTGGCGTCTTCTATCTTCATCCAGGCGGCATCTTTTATCTTCATCCCGGCCGCGCGGAGCGGGTCCATCCTTCAAGACATCCGGTGTGGAGCGTCCTCTTCATACGGTCACTGTCCTACACTGAATCTTCAATGCAAGGGAGCCGTTTCAAAATGGCTTCCCTTGCATTCCTTTTGGCTGATTTGATTTTTGAAAATCAAATCAGCCAATAGGATGAGAGCTACTGAAATCCTATTGGCTGTTCAAATCAGCCAATAGGATGAGAGCTACTGAAA
The DNA here is from genome assembly GCF_027579735.1 of Bombina bombina. Classification (NCBI taxonomy): domain Eukaryota; kingdom Metazoa; phylum Chordata; class Amphibia; order Anura; family Bombinatoridae; genus Bombina; species Bombina bombina. The sequence goes on from NC_069499.1 coordinate 1,035,664,509, forward strand.
TTCTTTTGGCTGATTTGATAGCCAATAGAATTTCAGTAGCTCTCATCCTATTGGCTGTTCAAATCAGCCAATAGGATGAGAGCTACTGAAATTCTATTGGCTATCAAATCAGCCAATAGAATTTCAGTAGCTCTCATCCTATTGGCTGATTTGAATTTAAAAAATCAAATCAGCCAATAGGAATGCAAGGGATGCCATTTTGAAAAGGCTTCCTTGCATTGAAGATTCAGTGTACAGTGGTGACCATATGAAGAGGAGGCTTCGTGCCAGATGTCTTGAAGGATGGACACGCTCCACGTTGCCGGGATGAAGATAGAAGATGCCGCCTGGATGAAGATAGAAGACGCCGTCTGGGTGGATGAAGACTTCGCCGCCTGGATGAAGACTTCTCGCCGCCTGGATGTCCGGACTTCAGAAACTGTAAGTGGATCTTCGGGGGTTAGTGTTAGGTTTTTTTTAACTTTTTTTTTTTTTTTTTTTTTTAGATTAGGGCTTGGGCTATCTTAAAAGAGCTAAATGCCATTTTCAGGGCAATGAAAAAGAGCTGAATGCCCTTTTAGGGGAATGCCCATACAAGTGCCCTTTTCAGGGCAATGGGTAGCTTAGGTTTTTGTTAGAGTTAGGTTTTTTATTTTGGGGGGTTGATTGGGTGGTGGGTTTTACTGTGGGGGGGTCTTTGTATTTTTTTTCAGGGAAAAGAGCCTTTTAAGGGCTATTGGTACTTTATTGTAGGCTAGGGTTTTTTTTTATTTGGGGGGGACTTTTTATTTTTATAGGGCTATAAGATTAGGTGTAATTGTTTTTATTTTGTATAATTTCATTTGTTATTTTTTGTAATTTAGTGTTTTTTATTTTTTGTAATTTAGTATTTTTTATTTTTTGTAATTGTAGATTTAAATTATTTTAGTAGTGTTAGGTTTTT